>NC_046365.1:35170983-35443510 GCF_011125445.2 Fundulus heteroclitus
AATCAAAGCCTTCCGCTGCTCTGCCTGGTCCCCTCAGTTAACAGCATCCACATACTGCAAACGCACCAGATACTGAGAGCCAACAAAACACTGACAAGATCAAACATTTTAACAACCACACTTTCACAGGATTTGCTATTTGGTTGCACAGAGGGGGGAGAAAAAAAAACGACAGCGATGACTCAAATCTGAGCTTGAGTCTTGTGTGCACAACGACATCACACTTTTCGTGTCCCATCTGCCCACACGTTTCTCCTCTGTTCCTTGCACTGAGGTAACACGTGACGAAGCCAAATCAAAGCTGCTGTCTCCTATTTAGTCTTTTAAAAGGAGCACTGAAGCAGCTGCTTGACTTAATGTCTGCCTCTATTCAGCCGCTGCGGTAAAGTTACTGTCAGTGCCACGAGCTCTTAGTAAAATACTTCAGGGGGGCTTAGGTGATTGGGGTGCTTTAAAGAAACCCAGACCGGTTAGAAGTAGGCAGCAGGGAAAAGAATGTGGATGAACACAAGTCTGCTGCAGCTTGACAGTTAAATCAATGCGAACCCTCAACCCCTGTCTCACCTCGGCTCTGTGACTCACCTGTGCTTGAAGTAGGTAGTTTTCTTTAGTTTTCCTGCTCAGCACCCCCATGGTCACAACAGCTCCCTGCTGGTTGATGTGGAAAGCACCCCCCTCGTTGCCATCCACAATAGTGAAGGTGAAAGGCGGGCCGTTGTGCGAGGCGTCTCGATCGCTCACGGTGAGCTGGAGAATACTTGTGCCTTTGGGTCGATTCTCCTAAGAGACACGACAGATGCAAGCTGTGATCAGAAGACGCGCTTTACTTGAAGTTATTTACTTCTCTGTTCGCAGAAATGCGGCTGTGTGGTGAAACATGCACTGAAAGCCCGTTGCCGAGCTGGAGGAGAGAAAAAAATAAATAAAAACAGCTGAAATTGATCCCACCTCCCACCATCTCAGTGAATTGGAATGTTATTAAAAATGCAGTCAGTCATTTTTTTTTTCTTTAAAAAGCAAAAGTCAAATATGATACAGATTCATTATACAGCGTGATGCGTTTTAAGCTTTTATTTCTGTCCATTTTGATATTCATGACTTACAGCTAACGAAAACCCAAAATTCTGTTTCAAACTAAATATTTTCATGTATAAAAAAAGTATTTTTATGGCCTATACTGTGATCAGACAGACTGCTGACTTGACAGTTTTCCGGCAGACATTTATTAATACCCTCCACAAAGAGGGTAAGCCACAAAAGGTACTGTTAATGAAGCTTCCAGTTCAAAGAGGGCTGTGTCCAATAAAATTATTTGGAAAATTGAGTGGAAGGAAAAGGTGTGGCAGAAAAAAGCTGCACAAGCAACAGATAGCATTAGAATAGAAGCAGCAGCTACAAGCTAATTGCTACCATGCCACACTGCATTTATGCAGTAATTTATGAAATTGGAGCCTGAGTATTAAATAATTTACTATATAGTATATAGGCATTGGCTTTAAGCCCTAAATGATAACAATTAACAGAAATAAACGGTTGAAATACATAACGGTGTCTATTATGAATCTGTACAACAGAAGGTTCAAGTTTTGATATTAATTCCTAAAACAAAGCAACTATTCAGGGGCTTTATGGCCTATGGAGGCCTGTAAAGCTAAGTTCATACTGTGCAATTTTCCTTCATTGTAGATTTGTGGGTCCCTTGTACTTCAGCGTGACAAGCTCACAGACCAAAGACGAGTTGTTGACCAATAACAATGTTTTCATGACACACATGTGTAGTGTAAATGTTGCGGTGACCTACATTTAAAGACAACCGAATACAACATTCTGAGAATGACGCACAAAAGTCAACAAGCCGAAACTGGTCCAAACCAAAAGTGGGGAGCAACCAAAAGCAGATGGTGAAAATCAGTCTATATGTATTAGGCTTGGGCCGCAGTCTGTATAGCTGCAAAGATCATCACATTCAATCTAAAGACAAGCAAAAGTGGAGAAGGAAGTATTGGTGTAATACCAGATGAGTATTAAGAGTTGCCTAAAAATGGAATTTCACGTCTTGATTATATTCACATTGCAATAACTTCAGCAACTAAATGTCAAAAAAGATGAATGAAAGAAGAAAGAAGTCATAACCTGAGGCACAAATTAGTCTGGTCAATTTTTATACATCAGATCCAAGTTAAAGTGCCACCAAAAAAAAAAAAAATAATAATAAAAAAAATAAAATTTAATGACAGCAAAGATCCCAAGCATAGAGTAGCTCATGTATCACAGGACTTTGGGTATCCATCTATGTAAAAATGATTATAGATTATTGATGATTATTTCCCCAGCAACTCTTTGTTGAGTGACACTCATCAACAGACCAATATAAGCTCATATCTCTACCAACAACCTTTGTGCATCCTGGAGTAAAACCGTTTAGATCCCTTTAACATTTTATTTAGCCATATCATCAGGATCAACATTCGGTATATCAAATTTGAAACTAATAATAAAGACTTTCATCTGACTTTTAAGTATTTTCCTGCAAACATGGCCATCAAGCGCTATATAAGTTCAGTCCATTTACCATTTACCATTTACCATTTATCAAAATGAGTGGATAAACCACTGAGCTGTTTTTTTTTTGCATGTACTTTGAATTTTGTCAAGGCAACAAAAAAAGTTAAACCAGACCAATTAAATGTCTGTACATGTAAAATAGTTAATGAGTAATGCAAAGTGTTCACAGCAGCATCCATGCACACCCATGTTATCTGTAGGACATGACATGGTGATGTTAGAACGTCGCTTTAAGCATCAACCTGCTGTAAGATGCTTTCTCGCTGACCTCTGACTAAATGAGAGATAACTTGATGTTTCTTTATTCTCTACAAAGCTCGTCTTTTTTTCTTACTGATCAGAAGTACGAGTTAAAAGAACAGGATGCGTTTTAAAAGAAAGTGTTTGTGTTTTTGTGCTTGAATAAAGAACAAAAAGATCTGACAATCTATTGAATCTTTTCACATTCATTGTCGACTGTTAAAAAAGGCTATTGATCTTCCTGTGGGTGTGTACAGTACATGTATACTCTGGGCTTTCCCCCAGCTTTGATTTAAGGGAATTTACAGCGATACTTTGATCAAGCCCTAATGGGGCATAAAATACAGCCAGCGAAGTGGTAAAGCAATGTTCAGGTCTGACGCACTGTAGCAGGTCGGCATGGGTACTGTCCAATGACTACATAAATAAATAATTTGAAAGTTTAAGCCGGTGTAAAGTGAAAACTTAAATTATCAAACAACTAGGAATGTCCTGACAGAGGCAAATCGTCTCGTTTATGTTGCATCAACAGAGCTGTGGAAACCTTTTCCCACCTGCGTTCTAATCGTTTCTCCAATTCGTCTTGTAAAGTGCCATTAGACAAAGTTCGGTGTGAGCTGGCATGGAATAAATAAACTCTTATCCACTGAACCAAAAATCCTGCAAATACCCAATCTGCGTCCATAATTAAAATTATAGTATACCTGATGCCCTTCGTCTCACCAGCACCTGCCGCGGATAAGTGCTGAGGCATTTTTTGATGGAAACTGCAAATTATTCTAGGGTTAAATTATTAGCTTTCTAGACCTGTTTAGTGGCTTTTTAATGCTGAAATATAAGGTTTGGGTATAAATGTATGGCCAATAAATGGATGGATGGATGTGTAGGAGCTCTTGATATTCAGCTCCACCGATTTCTGCAGACAAAAAAAAAAGACTTTTTGCAGCCTATTTATTATTTTATCCCTGAAATAATTACCGGAGCATGATCAAAGCGCTCGACTGGTTTAGTGGGTGTTTTAAGTCAGAAAGTCCCTCTCATAATGGGCCGTCATATCAAGACACTCAGTCTTGATAAAAATAATCCAACATGAGATCTAAACCTGCTGAATTTGTTAATTTCATCATCAGTTAATTTCAGTCTATCTGTCCCTTCATTTATCATCTTAGATATTGCTCTTTTTTTGTCTTTCTAAAAAGCCGGGGAAGAAAGCGTTCTCGCCTTTACTGAGCGTTCTCCACTTCATTGATGCCTCTCCCTTTAATGCCTCTCATCCTTCCACCTTACTCTAATAAGCCATCCTTTCTCATCTTTGCACCTTGCAGATTTCACTCTCCATCACTCCCTCCATCCCTGATCTGCATTCCTACGTTTAGGATTCAAGCTCTGTCTTTCGATCCCCCTGCTTCTCGCTTCTTCCTACCTTTGTTGTTCCTTCATCCTCCTACTTGCTTCTTGATATTCCACTCGCAAAGCTTTCCGTTATTTCTTTCTCTTAATCCTTCTCTGTGTCTGCTGCAATCCCTCCTGCAGGCCCTTGTCTCTTTCTCCTGCTCGATCTATCTTTTTCACTCTAATTAGCAATCTGCACTAACCCCTTCCTCCCGCTCTCACCTGGATGATGAGGCTGTAGTTGGCCTGGGAGAAAAGGGGTGGGTTATCATTGACGTCTGAGATGTCGATGTTGATTATGGCGCTGCTGGAGAGAGGGGGCACGCCATTGTCCGCAGCGACCACCTTCAGAGTGTATCCAGATGTCTGACAGAAACACAGAAAGGAATTACTGTAAATGCACAAAGTTGCTCTTCTAAGCAATAACGGAGATCACTAAACAACTCTCCCTATTAAGTCTAGCACAAGTCCGATTGGATTTTGCATGCACAGCACTTAGTCCCTCGATGAGTTACATCGCATGAGGATAGTGAGAAATGTATCTGCTGCTCCACTTACTCTCTCTCTGTCCAGCTGGCGAGCAACTTTAAGTTCCCCCCGGAGCGGATCCATGGTAAACGGGCTGCCTTGGTTGCCGTCCACGATGGAGTAGCGGATGTTGTTGTAGGAAGAGCCGTCAGAATCCTCAGCCATCACCTTTGAGTCAAAGAATCAGCGAACAGTCCTTATTGTCTTGTTATATCACAGTAAGAAAATCAAACAACAAAAATTGGTCTGCATCTGGAAGACCAAGCGGATGGTAAAAAAAGAAAGAAAATGCCACAGGAAGTCATTATTATGTATTCACAGAGCATTTATTTATTTACCAGTGTATTTAAACATACCAGTGTATTTAAACAAGTCATAAATACGGCCTCACCGGATTATAAGGCGCATTAAATATTCTTCCCAAGTGTGTAATATCACTCCTCACCTCCCCGTACGCTGCTCTCTCCTGAGAGGGAGAGCTATCCATCTCTGTCGGGAGGACAGAATGGTTGGACTACACTGCCCTGTTTCTAACATAAGGCCAAAATAAACTTTTATATTTAATTAACTTTGTTTATTGTTGCTAGGGCTGCCTTACATGAATGCACTTCTAGTTTAGACATTACAGGCAGGCAGTCTTGTAGACAGCTCATTGGTCCTATCATGTAGTGACACAGTGAACCGTAATGCTCCGAATATCCACTGAGTGCACGGCTTTGCTGCTAGCCAAAGTCGTACTTATACATTTAAACAGATTTTTTCTGTACCACATAAAATTTGGTCAGTAAGCAAAACAAGTATTGCAATCACAAATAAGGCGCACGGTAATTTTTTTGAGAAAATTCAAGGATTTTAAGCGTGCCTTTTAGTCCGAAAAATACGGTACATAAACTTAAAGGGTAAGAGAGAGGGAGAGAGAGAGAGAGAGAGAGAGAGATTTAGTCTGCTGTGGTCTAAGTACATATGGCTGTATTTGTTGAAACATGTTTTGATTTTTCCCAACCAAATTATAGTGCACCATGTAAATAAATACACCTGGAAAATAAAGTAATTTTGCCACGTCATTAAATACAGTGTAAATACAAGTGTAAAATATTTTGTATTGAATTTGAAAAAAAGACGTCAAAAGTAAGCCTTTTATTAATTGTCGAATTGATGTGAAACGGAAAAAGGTGTGAAGTATATGGAAATAAACCGCAACGTAGAAACTGAACAAAACGGGGATTCAAAAAATAATTAGTTTAAGAATGCGCACAATGCAGCAGCCTTTTTTTCCTCCTAACAGATTTGTCTGTTTTTCACATTGTGTTATTAAGGATAAATGCCACGTCATATCTGGAAAACATTTAGAAATGATCCATCTTGCTCTCCCTCATCCTTTTTCTTACATCACAAAAACCCTTTCTTGGGCCAAAGCAGATTTGTTTTAGCTATGCAGCTTTATTCATACGCAACACACACTCACGACAAATTCTATACGCACACACTGAAAACCCCAATAATTGTCAAATACTGAAAGGGATCCCTGGGGAAATTAGTGCACAGAAAGGATTTACAAGTATGAGACAATGGCACACATTAAAAGCTAATGTTCTGATGCTTAATTCATATTCAGGCACCTTAGATAGACAGATGAAGGGCTGTGAGTGGGGATCATTTTCAAACTGAGGGAAGGCAGGAATTAATAGGGAGGCAAAATGTGACTGACTAAAGGTTACAAATACCTCAAGTTGGATATTAGGCCTAATGTGTCACATGCGGTCGATTTCTTCAGCTCAAGTATATGTGTGTTAGATATCGCACAAGAAGACGGGCTGCAGTGAGCAAGAGGAACAGGGCTCCTAATTTAGCCGCTCCACCAGATGGTGCTTTGCCACAGGTGCAGATTTGTGATAGTGATTCAGCGAATAATTATAGGGATTATGGGTTAGTGCACCGATATAAAAAAAAAGACCTCGGCTCCGTCTTTGAGATGAGAATCCTTACTGTTAATACGTTCTTCCCCAGCTCGGCGTCTTCGCTGATGACGGTGGTGTAAACCTCCTGGCTGAAGACCGGCTTGTTGTCGTTGACGTCGGTCAGGTTGATGTTGACGGTAGCGATGTCGCTGAGCGGAGGCGAGCCCCCATCAGTAGCCTCTATGGTGATGTAGTATTCATGGGAGACCTCGTAGTCCAACGCCTCAATCACAAATATGTCCCCTGCAAGAGAATGGGAAATGGGATTTATTTCAATTTTATTTTAAACCTAGACAAGCATAAAAACTGCTACATATAGACTAGTCCAGTGCTTATCAAATAGTGGGGCGTGTACCTAGGGGAGCAAGAACAGCCTTGCCTGTTTTGTCCAGAAAATACAGCCGTTCTGATTCATTCTAAATGTGACAACAGCACCCCCTGCTGTTAGGTCTGTACCTGCAGTCAGTATTATGATTAATACTATTAATAAAGTCCTAAAAAAGTCCAAAGCTGCATGTACCTTAAGTTTGTCTTAATATTAATCATTGGATAATATTTATGCCATACGTGGTTTATAGCTAGTTAAAAATTGACTGCAGGTACGAGTCGGGCTAAAAGCCATTTATATTGCTGTTAATATATAGTTAAACTGTGGCATTGTTGAAACATTCTAGCTGTCAGAATCCATCGTTATATGTTAGAATGCACTCATAAAAGTATTGCCAAAACTCATTTTATCTGATTCTGGTGAAACGAATATTGGGCATCGCCTTGTCTCATAAGCTGAATGTATAGTTGTACATCTAATTTGTTGCATTTACCTGTTTACTTTGTGGCGACCATTTAAGAAGAGAATTAATGCAATGTTGAGTAGTTTTCAATGTTACTGTTGTGGATATTGCTTTCTCATTGGCTTTTAATAGGCACTATAAAGGTTGTTCCAGCAATAAGTGCTTCCTTCTACCTGAGGTAGATGAACAGATAGAAAGGCTATTATAAAGATAAAGTAATAAATGTTTTGTTAAAACACAAGCAAGTAAAGTACATTAGGAGGGATTGTGTTACACAAAAGATGTGAGTTGACATAAACCCCTTCCTGGATAGCAGCTAATTACTGCTTGCAGCAGAAAATTAAAACTAGGTTTTTTTTTTTTTTTTTGCTTTTTCCTTGCTTGCTTGTATATTTGGTGTTACACAGCCCTTGTTCAGTGAGCTAATCACAACCCAGCCTGAAAATAATTCCTTTGCAACATCCTAGAGAGCAAATAATGGCTTCTGGTGAGTTTAATTTCGAAAAGAATTCCTGTTACGCTGCAAATCTTATTACCAGAAACATTGAATATTTTAGGCTTTCACAGGTCATCTCATGGAGAGAAGAAAACTAAAATATTTTCATCAATGATGGAGCAGCTTGAATTTAAAATTAAACCTAGACAGGAATGAAGCATTTTCATTCACAACCAGGAGCTATTCTAATCAAAATAAAATGTAATAAAATTCGGCCTGATAGTTTTTGGATGGAACAAAAACACAAGCCATGCTGAGAGAACTTCAGCTGGGAGATGAGAAACGTCAGATTGGAAGAAAAAAAAAAACTGCCTTTCTCGTCACGTACCGGTGCGGGGATCCACGCTGAACATGCCGTGCTCATTCCCACTGATGATGCTGTAGGAAATCTCTCCGTTGGCGTCCGCGTCGCGGCTGGCCGCCTGCACCCTTACGACCTGGGTGCCCACGGCCACGTCCTCGGACAGGCTGGCCGTGTATTCGCGGTGCTCGAACACCGGCGGGTTGTCGTTGATGTCCAGCACCGACACCACCACCTCACACAGCGAGGAGTAGCGCGGGGAGCCCTGGTCGCTGGCGCGGGCCTTCAGCTGGTAGACTGACTGCACCTCCCGGTCCAGCGGCCGCTCCAGGGTTATCACGCCAGTTTGCTCGTCGATAGAGAAGGATCCATCAGCAGAGTCGGCCAAGGAGTAGACGATGTCACTATTAATACCTGGAATGACCAAAAAAATTACGATTCAGGTTTTTTTTTTTTTTTTGCTAAATTTTATCGTTTACGGCACTTCAGTAATCACTATTTTTGTTCTTCATGTGACTGCTTTCAATTCAAAATTAGTTTGAGTCTGGCTGTACATGATTATCACTCCCCCCAGGATCTCACTCTGCAAGCTGGTGAGAATGATAACATTGATCGACAGGGGGACACATACCCCTTTTAACCCTGCTAATCGCTGCTTTAAGGGGGCACTGAATTATAAGAATTATACGACACCGCTCCCTCTGATCATTTGCAAAGTATTTTTCACAATTTTCCATGTTTTATCCACAGAAAATAAAGCAGTTTAAATGTTTTTGTAATAAAAAATGTGAAAAGTATTGCATGTAGAACCACCATATTCATTGCGATTATACCAGTCTTCTGTCTCTCCCTGCTCCTGATGCTGCCAGGCTGACTTTTATGTTTAAAGGGTTGTTCAGGGTTGCACACACAGCATATTACTCCCATTGGCGTGTCAGTTTAGATGGACAGGAAGTAGACTTGCAGTTAATATATCCTCTGATTGAACGCTGCTCTTTGCCATCTTCAAAGCTTGGGATATTATTTTAAAATCAAACCTCTCTACAACTTTATCCCCGATGAGTCTGCTGGCACCCACAGACTCATTTATTTTTAGGAGTATCAGAGCAATTAGGAGCTGAATGCCTACACACAAACATCTTTTCAGTTAGTTTGTTGTTTAGTTTCACTATTATTCAGTCCTTTATGTTGGTCCATCACATAAAATGCCATTTGAAATGCGCTACCCCTTATGGTCGTAACGTGACGACGCGTGCAACGGCTCAAGGGGTATGAATACATTTGCGATGCACTGTAAATGATCCGTGGTTCACTGTGCTTCAGGTGAACACCAGCTGGAAACGTCTGATCCACCCCGTCCTCATAACTCATGTCCTCCCACCAGCGCGATGCACCCGGAAACAAGACAAAGACTGATCACGATAATAATCATAATGCTTTCCTGCAGGTGGTCCCCATTTGGAATACGCTGTTATAGTCCCATTTATCAGGTGAGTGCCCTCCATCCTGTCTAGATCTCATTATCACGCAGGAGAGATGACCGTAGGGAACTCCGCTCATATAGATTCTCATCGCTTTCATCCGCTCGCAGCATTCAGAAGACGATCGCTTGATGATACTTAGGAGAATTGTTATGAGTTATTCCTGCCTATATTGTCCTATATGGTTCTTTTAACGACGCTCATCTCTGTCCCTTGGCTGAAATGCTGAAAATTAAACAGAGCTGGAAACATTTTGGTTAATTAAGCTGTTGCTTTAAAAGCAGAAAATGAAAAGGCTCGCATTATATGCAGAGTGTCCCCTTCAGCTTTAATTAATGAACGATAAAATAGTGATTGAAGCCTTGCTGACCTACAGCTGCTTGATTTCAGCACGCAGCAAGGCTGTTCACAGTTGAGTTCAGCCATGGTCCATCCTTGTTGACCTTAAAAAATGTGAATTGACCCCTCCTGGCCGGAGGGCAGTCTTTGCTTCACGCGGAGACGGTCAGGTACTGAGCTGTCTTGTTCACGATAATGGAGGTACAAAGAAGGAGATGGATGCCCCGTCCCTTTTCAACAAGCTTCGGCATCACTGTTACACATTGCATCACTTTTTTTGCAAATATAATAGTGCAAACATCATGACAATTATTTTACACACCTCAAAGTAAAGTAAATGTGATGTTGCTTTAAGCCACAAGTAATCATTAATTTTAGGCAGGGGCCCAGCTCTTTGAAGGCATTTTTAAGCTTGACTGCAGTGAGGTTTTGAAGATCAGTGTGTCTCTGACAAAGAAACAAAAGAAAAAAAGAAAAAACGAGGGCCAAGCACAAAACGTTCAAATTCCTCCAAAATGGTGAAACTTTAAAAGCGGTATAAAGGAAGTAAGATTGCACAGCAGCGCCGGGGGCAAAGAGATCCCCTTAAATCCAGGTGGTGAGATAAAGGACAAAGCAGAATCAGAGAGGGAATTTAGAAGTTTATCACAGATCAAGGACACCAGTCTGACTCTGTGTCTCAGTCTGGTTCATAATCATTCTGCACTGATAAGTGCTGCCTCTCAGAGATTGTAACGGGAGGCTGAACTGGGGGAGCAACTATGTGGGCGAGGTACAGACATCATGGAGAGATCACAGAGGCTGTGGCACACAGCGAGCAGTGCCAAGAATGAGTCCACTCTAAAATATGCAGAAAGTATGGAGGATAATGCAATATTTTCTCTCTGAGGAGGAGGGTTACATTAGATTTTAAATTTTGATGCTTGGCAGGAAAGACAACTGATTGAAGGCTGCGTTAACTGGGTCAAACCTACATATTTTGGAGGTTTGACCCAGTAGTGTATCTGAGCCAAATGCTTCAAGCTTTGCAGCTAAATAAGAAATACAGCACAGACAAACAACAACAATACTCTAGATATGTGCATATATATGAGCGGATGAGATCCATCTCTGCCTGCACCAAATACCTAATACTTACAGCCTTTGGCTAAACCTTGGGGTGCACGTCGTTTTCTCTGCCCTTTCTGAAAAACTGCTCTCGCCCTTGATATGTAAAAATCCAAAACGCATTTCTGCGGATCTGCGCAACGTGCAGTCTTAATGCCAGCTTTGTTTACACCGTTTATCATTGGTTTCTAAGGGGCCCATTTGGGGCATGTTATTCAGGCTGTCAGCGGCCCCAGTCCCAAAGAAAATAGAATGAGACAGACAGAGTTGATTCTCTGTCAGTCAACAATCTGAAACGGTTCTCCGGGCCTGGGTGTCCTGCTTCAGTAAACTCAGAAAGCAATCTGGAATGGCAGGTCCACCCGTCTCTAAGAAGAAGAAGAAGAAAAAAAATCTCCAGTAATTCCAATGGCTGTTAAATTGGAAGGTTTTAAGCTCTCGGAGCTATCCATGTGTGAGCCTCTTAGTGATTGGCAATGTTTGCTGAAAGGAGGAGACGCCTGAGATAAATATGTGGCCCCCATGGTGATGTGCTAGGTAAATGGAAAATTGCAATCCTCCCTTTTGAGAATTTAGCCTGAAGAGAGAGGAATTTCATTAGAGTGTAATGGAGCTTTTAATTTCAGGGGTTGATCATTCATACAATTTCACATTTGTTATCCTTCCCCCATGCCATTTAGCCTAATGCAGCTCTACAGTGAAAAGATAATAAGGGCACAGTGAGTCAGCACTGAGCCGAGATGAATGCGTAAACGCCTTAATGGTAAAGAATGATTGTCAGAGTATATTCTTCAAATCACCTGAGGTTAGGTTTTCTTTGTGACCAGGATTAATACACTGGCTGGCTCGTAATTTGCTGCATTTGTGGGTTTATTTCCTACCAATTAAGGTTTATTGCCACAGCAGGGGAAAAAAAAAAATCAGTGTAAACAGGTTTATCTGTGAATTTCAGCCTCTGACAATTAGCCTGGAGGCTATATTCAACTACGGACTTTGTGACAGTTGGTTCAGTTACCGCCACTGACAACATTAGGTCTGCTAAGTACAACCTTAGGGACGGAGAAAAGAGAAACTCAGCTTGAAACAGCAGTATAAAGCAGGACGTGTTTGTTTTCAACTTGGATCCAGTTGGTTGGCATCAATTTCTACCCGTGTGATGCCATTTTGTTCCTTGTTTTTCCAACTCGTGTTTAGACCATTATGGTCTATCATAATGGTCCATTATGATAGACCTTAATGATCAGTTTATTACTCTTCCATTATACAGACAAATAATCATAAACGGCTCAGTTCTCATGTAATAATAATCTCTTTGATGTCATTGCAACATATGGTCCAATGAAATTTGTCCTCTGCATTTAACCCACCCCTTTAGGGAGCAGAGGACTGCCACTGTGCGTCACCCAGGAAGCTAAGGGCCTTGCTCAGGGACCCAGAGTGGCAGTTTGTGGGATTTCAACCCAGGACACAAGCGCAATGGTTTAAACAATAGACCACCGCTCCACTAAGACTGAAACCTGCGACAGATAGCTTAACCTGTAGGCCCACAGAGCGCATCTCAAGAGTGCATGTATGTACAATCTTTATTTTATTTGCTCCTAACAAAGGCATTTTATCGCAGCTTGCTAATTATTCTTATGAAGTATGACAGACTAAAACCTCTGATAAATCCAAAACAACTTCTAGCTTGTACATAATATTTATCCAAGACATAACATTATGTGTGGATTATAGGAAATTACTTTTTATCATCAGTTGTCATTGTGAGCATGAAATATTCCCAACCCGGGTACAAATGGATGCATGGTCGTGTGAAATTAGATGGATGGATGGATGGATGGATGGGTGGATGGATGGATGGATGGATGGAATGAAGGAAAATGAATGTCCTGAAACACAGATTTACATGTTTCCAGTCTAACTTTTCTCCATAGTTATCCTGGCCAGTTAAATCCTACAGACTGTGTAGGAACTCTACAGTCATTTAGTTAATTGGTTTAATTGAATGAGTATTGATTCATTTCTAGGCTCAGGCTGGTTAGTCTGTTTTTCCCCCTTTTCTGCCAGGTTTGCTTAAACTCTGAGCATTTATGGATCGTGAAGGCTGAGGTCCCCTTTTTAAGCTTTAGAAAACGTAAAAAAAAAAGGCCTGGTGATCCTGGTGTTCTTCATGGATCAATGAAGATGAAGGAAGAGAATAGGGTCCTACTACCCGTGACAAGTTTTCATTCTTATTTGAAAACCTTTTCACATGGTTTTCCATTCAAAATGAGACAGCCGTGGAAAAGAAAATCACAAGAGACAGTTTTCAACTGATTCATGAAGCTAAAGCATATAGTCTCATAACTGCATCTTTATATCCAGCAGAATTGATGACCCTTGGCATCAATCTGAGAAAATGAGAAGCCTTATTTTGTCTTCTGGGAAACCATGGCCATAATGACTATGCATTGCATTTTAAATGCTAAATTTGACCTGTTGTGTGAGAATGCAAAAAAAGCAATATAGCAGGAATGTAAACCCTAAAGTGAAGCCTAAGCTTTAGAAATACTGTAAGTGCAAACTGTAAATTTGCAATGACGTCTTAAAAGGAAGGCAAACGAAAAGCAGGGTGGCTGGAGATCGCTTGTAACAGGTCATGATGTATCAGTTTCCTTTTTAAGTACAGGGAAGGATAAAGCTCCTTACCTGCATCGATGTCATTTGCCAGCAGTTTTCCAACCAATGTGCCTGTCTCTGTGTTCTCAAACACCGTGATGGAGTAAGACTCGGCTGAGAACTGCGGCAGGTTGTCGTTGACGTCCTCCACGGTGATGTGGATTTCAGCTTCGCAGTATCGCCCTCCTCCGTCCAGAGCTCGCACTCTGAACCTGTGCTCATCTTGCTCTTCTCTGTCGAGAGGCTGCAAGGTCTTCAACTCACCTGGCGGGGAGAAATACACACGTACAGCTCAGATTTGAACTTTGCAAATAGTTTGAGCAAACAATGAAGAACTCATCCACTCCCCACCAGCTGAATAAAAAGCTCCCAAACAACTAATGGCTTTCAGGAGATAAGAGAGGGAAAGGACTAAGTAACAAGAGGAGGTAGAGAAAGGGAAAGAGAAGAGGGTTGGCAGCAGCGAGCAGTTTGAAAAGCATCTTGGGAAGCAAAGCAGCCAGTATTACCACAACCACGATGGAAAACTCCAGGGCCTCTTAGCAATCATAATCAGCAATTGCTAGCAACTACTTGTCTGCACTGAAAAAAAAAAAAAAAAAAAAAAAGAAATGGTTCTCCACAGCAGCAGCATTGAGTGCTACCAGAAGACAGCTGGATAGCGTTCCCCCCTCATTCTCTGTCTGCACGGCAGCAGATGTGAGGCAAAGCTGCTAAAACCTACTGGCTTAGCTCGTTATGCTTCCCAATGCCTTTACTTTGCATATAAAATAAAAAAGGTTGCCTTTGAATAACTGGTATTGTTTTTATTTAAGTTTACTTTTCCACCCGAGCCAGCCAGATGGAGCGTCTGATTTATGGTGATTCCCTGAGGAAATAATTTGCGAGGAGTAGGGCAGACATTAACTCAATCTAAGTGTGCTTCGCTGCGGTTTTGTGCCGCTGAAAGGCTCTAAGAAGTGTAGCATGGCAATGTTCTGGGCCCTTTTTCAAAATGTATAAATAAAAAGTTCATTTAAGAAAAAAAAAATGGGTTAAACCTCTTCCGGGGCTGACACAATTAGAGAAATGCACGCACAAAAACAAAGCACTTTCCAAAAGAATGACAATTGTCACGCCGAGTGTCAACCTGCTGAGGTGCTTTTTGGTAAATTGCTTTAGGCTGAATTATAACATCATGACAGACTTTTACATGAGTGTCTGAAAAACAGTTCTCCAATAACCCAAAAACCTCCATGAGAAAGGGGATTAAATCCAACCTAGAAAGTAATTAAGCAAAAAACCTTAATGTGCTGTTTTGGAGTTTTATAGGTTAGACAATCACAAAGTAGCACATAACTAATATTGAAACACATTTTTGTTGTAAATAAAATCTGAAGAGTGTGTTTGTATTCAACCCTCTTTACCACAAAATGATATCCTGTGCAACAAATCGCCTATATAACTCACCAAATATCTCAATAGAGTTCACCTAAAAGTAATTTAATCTCAGTATGAGCTGTTCTCTGAAGGCCTCAGAGATAATGGGGAACAAATGGCCTCATACAGACCCAGGAGTATACCAGACAGGTCAGGGACAAAGTTTAGAATGAGGTTAAACTATATCATAAACTTTGAACATCTCATGACATGTCTGTCCACCTTAAACTGTCAGGCCAAGCATGGAGAGCCGTAATCAGAGAAACAGCCAAGAGGTCCAAGGTAACTCTGGAGAAGCTGCAGTGATCCGCAGCTCTGATGGGAGAATCTGTTTCAAACTAAAACTAACACCTGATAAATCTCGCCATCTTGGAAGAGTGGCAATTTTTATGCGGGGTTAGCCAAAAGCCACGTGGAAGACTGTGCTTTAGTTAGTTTTGGCCATAATAAAAAATAATTATTGTCCTACATGCAAATCTTTCTGTGGCGGAAAACAATAGCAAAGTCCTTTGATCCGCTTGTTTGGTGCAGACCTAAAAGAGACATTTTTTATTTGCTGTGGTTTGCTTTCACATTGTACTTTCTGCAAGTGAACTATAACTTGTAAACAAAGCCAAACGTGTGTTGATTGCTGGACAGAAATTACTAGGGTGGGACGTAGCACAAACCCAGGTATGGAGAAAAAACTACCTTGCGTGCAGCACCTCTGGTTTTACATGTTTGTGCTGTTGTCTGGTTTTACATGTTTTTGCTGGTAAATCCTTGTGAGTGTCAAGAGCAGATCATTCAACGCCGGCTTCGAGACATTTTATTTCTAACTTCGTAATGGCGTCGGAGAATACGTCCTGCAAGCTGAAGGAGTCCCACAGCACACTGGCAGCAGGTGTGATTTTATTATTATATCAGCAATTTCCCTCTGGGATTATTAAAGTATTTCTGATTCTGATTCTATTACGTTCACCACTCCAGGGGCTCGTTAAGTCCAAAGACATGTATATTTTCTGGAGCTGGTTCTGGGCCGTTTCACATTTAAACCAGAAACAAACTAGACTGTTTGGAACCCAGGTGGTCTGGTGGACCCAGACCACCTCAAAATGTGGTTCTCGGTCTGGTTGTTGGGTCCAGGTTCGCTTGATTGTATTCACACCTATAGAAAAGGTCAGGATCAAGCAGGGAAACAAACTCTGGTCCATTTAAAGCAGACCAAATGTGGCAGGTGGGTGCACATCACCCTTAACAAGCCCTACTCACAGTAATGTATGGTGAAGGCTGCTTCATGCTGTGGGAGAATTTATTTTAATCAGTAACAGAGAAGCTTGTTAGAGTTGAAAGGCAATCCTTGGGAAAAAAAACTGTTACAAGCTACAAAAGACTTCATACAGGGATGAAAGTACACCTTCCTGCAGAACAATGATCCCAAATGTAAAATCCAAAGATTTTTGGTTGTAAGGTGACAAAGTGTGAAAAAGACATGCACTCGTTTTCTTTTTTTTTTCTTTTGGGTTTTGTCAAGGCACAGATACACACCTGTGTCTGAGTCAATGATGAACAGCTCCGATCCTGATCCCTGGAGCTCGTAAGAGATTTGGGCATTTGAGCGGATGTCAGCATCTGTGGCAGAGACCTGCAAGATGAGCCTGCCAGCCGGGGAGTCCTCCGGGACGCTCTCACTGTAGATGGACTGGAGGACACAAAGAGGAGCAGACATGGAATATTAAAGAGGAGCAGAAACTAAAGTCCAAAGCCGGAAGAAACAAGCAGGACAAAGGGAAATCACATTAGTGCATCTTACCTTCTCGCAAACTGGGTCGTTATCATTGGCGTCCAACACCTTGACTTCCACGACTGCTTTAGCAATGAAAATGCCATCGCTGGCAGTGATGTTGAGGAGATAGTTGTCTGTCACTTCTCGGTCCAAGGGCTTTCTGACAGAGACCTTCCACTCATTCTGGATGTGCTCAATGGCAAATTGGCCAAGTGGGTCCCCTCCTGTAATATGAAATGACATATATCCTAATGTGGCATGACCACCAATATAGAAGAAGGAAGCAGATCAGCCAATAACAAAGCTGACTTTCACCTGTCTCTTCTAAAGCAAATACTATTTGCGAACTAACCACAAAACTAAGAAACAAACTATACTGTATATGTGAAATTTGTGTGATACATCTCATAGACAATGAATATTTGCCAAGAGGTTAGTAGGATCTGGAAATAAGCCACCCTCCTAATGGTACCCCTGATAAAGACGCGTAAAAAAAAGCCTTGAAATGGATGTTGACTTAGGCCCTGTTCCCACTGCAAGAAAGTGTGGTCAGTGGTTTTAGAGCCAGTGGGGACACTCAGATCTGGCTCAAATCTAAAATTTTCAAGTCACATTTGAGCCACCTTCAGATGTGGTCCTGAATCCGATTCGTATCTTTTGGAATGTGACTTCAGTGGGAACCACCATGGTGCATTTAATGCATCTCTGACGTCACTTTCAAACGACACGTGTCACAACTTTGTGCCGGCAGCAGCTGGAAGTGATAACAGTTAGCTTTAGCGAGACAGACGGCAGCTGCTTGCCACAGTGCTGCTCAGCGGCAACAGCAACACTGCACACGGAGGACTTTGCAATGCCCAGGAGGTTTTCACTCGTCCCAATCCATAGTATTGCATTTCAACGGGGGGCGGCGCTTTGTAATCTGCCCCCGTTGTAAAGCGCTAAATATGACTGCGACGAGTGTCCTGCCTTTGGAGTCAAGATGAGAGGCGCTGATATTATTAGAAGTTGCCCCCGCCTCGACTTCCTAAAGTTATGAATGAACTCGGGCTCTGTGAAGCTGCTAAAATTGCTGCCCCGCCAGTCCTGATTGAATTGAGCACTAAGACCAACAGCGGGAACGTTACTCCAAGATAATGCCTTTACTGCAGTACCCTAGCAGAGAGCTTTGGAGATTTGTTTAACCTCGCATACCAGCCGCCTGACTGTGCAGGAAGGTCCTGACTTGTTTATCATAGTTGTTTTTAATTATTATGCTGACTATATTCTGACTTATAGAAATCAACACGATTGCCTTACTGGACTTGCATGTTCTCCCGCCTTCCCATTTTTAACTGTTATTATTTAGAATGAGATTCGTGTCCCTGTCATGATTATGGCACTGTTGCCTGGTCTTAGAGCTGGTTATATACTAGTGAGAGCAGGTGGAACAGATCTGAAGTGATGAGGAACGGGCGGAGCTAGAACAGGTGTGTGACATGAGAGATCAGACCAGGCAACAGTGCCGAAATCATGACAGAACTGACCGAGCTTCAGAATCATGACAGTCCCTTGTTGAATAAATGCAGTAAAACTGAAGTTGGGATATTTCCAAAATGTTAAGAATGAGACTATGTTACTACATAAAAAAAAATAAATTTCTAGGTGAACTTTTACCACATCTCTGCCACAGTTGTGAATAGTTGTGGATCGCACCTTAACTTTTACAGCATTACTTTTTTAAAATGATTACACACAACGCTCTATTCTAGAGACGTTGTTACACTAAGAAGTAGAAAAAAACCTCACCTGTGATAAAGTAGTTCACTTGTTTGTTAATGTCCTCAGAATCCTCATCTGTGGTGCTGAGGATGGCGATCACCCCACTGGGCGGGGGGTCATCCTCACTGACTGTCCCCTTGTAGATCTCTGCGGTGAACCGGGGCGAGTTGTCGTTCACGTCGGCTACCATCAACTCCACACTGGTGCCGGTGATGTGCTGGACTGTGTCGCCTTGGTCAGTGGCGAGGACAGAGATGACATATTTTTCCATTTTTTCCCGGTCGAGCTCCTTCAAGGTTGTCACCCATCCTGTTTCACTGTTAATGGCAAACAGCTCAAAGATTTCCTGCGAGGACTGTTTGGGGTCTAGGCTGTAGAGAATCTGGCCGTTGGTTCCGGAGTCAAGGTCTGTGGCTTTGACTTGAATAACTTGTGTACCACTTGGAAGGTTTTCAACAGTGACAGCCTCATAAGGCTCTGCCTCAAAGATTGGTTTGTTGTCATTGATATCTTTCACTTGGATGTTTACATTTACTGAATTAACTATTTCGTAATTCTCATGTTTGGTTTGAGCAAGCAGAGTTAGTTGGTACCATTTGGTCATCTCATGGTCGAGTCTCTTCTCAAGCTTCAAGGCTCCAGTATCTCTGTCTACA
This sequence comes from Fundulus heteroclitus, assembly GCF_011125445.2. Taxonomy (NCBI): domain Eukaryota; kingdom Metazoa; phylum Chordata; class Actinopteri; order Cyprinodontiformes; family Fundulidae; genus Fundulus; species Fundulus heteroclitus. The sequence continues at coordinate 35,190,441 of NC_046365.1, forward strand.
ACAAATACTTCATCCCCATTGCTTTCTGGAGTGCTGCCTCTCACAAGGCTGTAAACTACGGGCTGGTCACTCACTACCTGAATTATGTCAATCTCTGTTCCAACAGGAAGGTCCTCAGCAACGGTATGCCGATAGTACGGTTCGGCAAATTTAGGAATCGGTGTCTCTGTTGAGACAATCCTGATGTAAACCTGGACAACTGAATGTCTGGGTGGATTGCCAGTGTCCTTTGCCCTTACAAAGAATGCATAGAGCTCACCTTCAAGTCCAATCAGGCTTTCTTTGGTAACAATGACCCCAGAGGTTTTGTGGATTTCAAAGTTCTCGCCGACATTTTCAACATCTGCTTCAATGGAGTACTCTATGTCAGCATTACTTCCTTCATCCATGTCCGAAGCAGCAATTTTGAGCACAGATGTTCCTCTTGGGACGTCTGATGCAATAGTTGCCTTGTACTCAACTGCCCTGAACTGTGGAGAGTTGTCGTTTGCATCCGTGACAATTACGTTGATGACACAAAAGCCTACTTTTCCACCGCCATCTTTAGCCATCAGAGAAATAGGAATCACCTTCTCAACTGTGTTTTCACGATCTAGGCTTTCAAGAGTGAAAATCTCTCCTTTTTCATTGATAGAAAATTTGTCTTTTGCAAAGTCGTTGACAATGTGGTATGTAATCTGGCCGAAGATCCCTTCATCATCATCTGTTGCCTCAGCCTCTGCTACTAGAGTACCAACAGGTGAGTTTTCGACAACCTCCACCAAATACTCAGTCTGGGAGAAGGTAGGGTTGTGGAAATTGGCCCCGATAACTGTTACCATGACCATGGCAGAATTTCTAAATACACCGTCCGACACCGATACACTAAGGTTGTAAAAAGGCTGCATATGTGGCCGCCGATGGTTTGAAATGACGATGGCACCGGTTTGTTTGTTGATTGCGAAGTTCTGCTCCTCATTGCCAGATATAATAGAGAACTCTAGCTTGTTTACATCGGAGCTGTCGGCGTCAGAAGCTTGGACTTGGCTGACAAAGTATCCACGTGGGGCCAACTCACTGATGGTGGTTTGGTAAGTGGGCTCGGTAAAAACTGGTGCATTGTCATTCAGGTCTGTAACATCTACCGTCACAGTGATGTCGCTCATCAGAGCCGGGACGCCACCGTCCACAGCCCGGACTCTCAACTTGTGTTGCTGGATTTCTTCATGATCAAGAACTTGAGCTGTGTAGATTATTCCCGAGTCACGGTCAATGGAAAAAAAGTCTGAGCTCTTCCCCCTTTCCTCAACCAGCTGATAAAATACTTCCTTGTTGTTGCCGGTGTCAGAATCTCGTGCTACCACCTGCAAAACTGATGTGCCAATAACAGCAGCCTCAGAAATATTGGCATAGTAGGAACTTGACAGAAACACAGGAGCGTTGTCATTTACATCTTCCAGTATGATATCAACAAACACCTCAGAGTGAGCTCCAGTCAGCGAGTCTGTGGCCCTTATGTTTAACTTATAAGCAGGATGCGTCTCAAAGTCCAAAGGCTGAATCACGTGAATGACCCCAGTGTTAAAATCAATGGAGAACTGTTTGAAAGGGTCTCCTTCAGAAATGGTGTACACAATGCGAGGCCCTTCAGAGTCATTGGCTTGCACATGGAGCACAGGGGAGTGCAGCTGAATGTTTTCAGGGATTTCAATGCTGTAAAAAGGCCTCTCAAACACAGGCATTGCTTTGTTCACTACTGTTACTGGCACTTCAACTTCTGCTGAGAGAGGTGGTTTCCCATTATCCGTTGCCACAACGACCAGAACAAACTTTGTGTCGAGCGAGTCTTTCTCAAACTTGGTTTTGAGCAGGATTTCACCAGACTGGCTGATTTCAAAGTGTTTCTCAGGCTCCTTTAGAGAGTAATGGATGTTTGCATTTGAGCCTATGTCTTTGTCCACTGCTGTTACCTGCCGGATGACATGGCCTTCCTCAGCATCCATTTGGACCAGGGCATGATAGGGGAGGTTGACAAACAATGGCTTGTTGTCATTTACATCTTCCACGGTAACCGTAACTAAAATATGAGCAGTTTCCTCAGATTTCTTCTCTTCAGTGACCTCAACGATAATGTCATACGTGTCCTGTGCTTCCCGATCAAAAGGAATCCCAGTGGTTGAGACAACGCCAGAAGTGCTGCTGACTTTAAACCTGTTGTCAGGGTTTAATATTCTATAAAACAAAGGCTCATTCACTTGGTTCCCAACAGCTGCAATAACCGCTAGCGTTTTCTTGTCAGAAGAGTTCTCTTGAATGTAGGCTTGGTATGAGTCCTGAGTGAACGTCCTCTTGTTCTCCTTGTTTTCCTTAACAGTGACCTTCACTGTAGCTGCACTGGCAAATCTTCCATCAGAAACTCTGACCTTTAGTTCGTATCTGCTCCTGAGCTGCGTGACATTCTGAATGGAGACAATACCCGTGACGGGATCGATTTTAAACTTGTCACCAATATTTCCCTCAGTGATGGAGAAAAGCAGCTTCGAATTGGGCCCAGAGTCAAGGTCTGTAGCGTTCACTTGAATTACTTCCACCCCTTTGTAGGTTGGCACGATGACGGCTGCTTCATACAGTTCTTGGCTGAAAACGGGCGAGCAGTCGTTAACATCAATTACTTGGATGGTCACATTGGCCGGCGTCTCTGCAAACAGGCGAGGCATTCCGAGATCATGAACTTGAACTGTGAAGCGGAAAACGCTCCTCTGTTCGTAATCCAAAGCTGTTGTGCTTCTGATGGCTCCGGTGCTTGAGTCAATGGCAAAATAGTTATGAGCAAAAGGCTCAACGATTTGATAAATGAGTCTGGCATTCTGGTCACAATCCGCATCGGAGGCATGAATGACAAAAGGCCTGTTTTCAAGCGTCAGAACAACACTGTTGATGGAGGCCAACTCACTGATTACTCCCTTGAATTCCCTCTGAGTGAAGACTGGAGCGTTGTCGTTTTCATCCTTTAGATGAATCAGTAGCGTTGTGTTAGAGGCAAGCCCAGCCATGTTGGTGCCCTGTATGATGAGCTTGTATTCAGACGTGGTCTCATAATCTAAAGGCTGCTGGGTTACCACCACTCCTGAGTTTGGGTTGATGTCAAAAGCATTGTTGACGTTGCCTCCTTTAATCTGGTAGAAAACAGAAGACTGGCTGATGGCAGTGACCATGCTCACAAAACTTCCTGTGGGGGCTAATTCGCTGACCTCTGCAGAGAACTCCTTTTCAGTGAATCTGGGGGCGGCGTTGTCTGAAACAGTAACCTCGATGTTTACAGTGACTGTAGAGGACAATGGCGGCGCTCCGTTATCAGAGGCTTTAACAATGAGTTCAAATGATGATTTGCTGCTACAATCAAGCTCTTTGGCCACGGTGATTGTTCCAAGAACAGGATCAATAGCAAAAGAGTTCCCAATGTTTCCTGTAAGAAAGAGAAGAAATGACACACTTAGCACATTGACCCCTTACAGATTTTTGCTTTTGTTTGTCATACTTAAATGTTTTAGATCAAACAGATGCTAATATTGACAAAAGTCCTATTCTGACGGCATTAGTTTTTACCTAGGGACCGTATGTGATTTCTAATTATTGCGGTAAAATACCCCCGCAAATTATCAACTATATGTTGCTGAACTCTGAGGCCCTATGATAAAACTAATCCAATGTGAATAGACATCTCTGAGATTTGGACAGAAATGGCCAGGAACCGATACATGAATAGGAGGCTTCTGTTTCCTGTGAGCATTTTTATTTGCTGTTGGCGAAGAATAGAAGCTGCGTTGAAGTGTTTAAAAACTTTGGGTCTTGGGCCAGCAAAACCCTATCGAAAAACAAGCCCAAATGAATCCCAACAAGCAACCCACCACACTGTAATGTCGTATAAATGCATGCATTTAAAATTGCATTTCTTCCCACCGCAACTTTTTCTGTCAGTGAAATTGTCAGAGCAGGGAGAATGTAACCAGACATATATCAACCAGCTCACACAGTGTCTGTACGCAGCAGCAGCGCGAGGTTGCACAGTGAGATAGACAGGATAAGGGATTCTGTTGGAAAAAAGACAAGCCCAAAGGAGCAACTGCACGTTCAAAATTAAGCCCTAAACCCGAAACTCACAAAATTTACAAATTACTTTAGAAAAAAGCAAGCCCAAAGTTGCAAATAAGCGGAGTTGGCAGCACTGCTTCTATTACACAGTCGCTCACAAGCACAATACGCTACAAAGATGTCCGTAAATGTCATCAAATCTCAGCTAATGCTTACCCCATGAAATATTTAGTGCTACACTGCCAGACAGGACACGTTAGAGGGGGGGAAAAGCATGGGAGGGCAATTAATTTTCACAGGTTGGCATGGATAGCAGTTTTCTAACCATTTTGTTTTTCCTCCTTTGTCTGATGCATATCTGAAGTATTAGATTTTAGACCAAAAGGCAAAACAAAAGAAGAAAAGATTCTCTAAGGAGGCACAGAACTTTGTATGTCCCAACAAGGAAACATACATCATACAGTCATCTGAACTATTTCAAATATGCATATCTGCAAACAAAAGACAAACTGCAGCATGTTTCTTGCAGCTTAATGTATGAGTCACATTGTGGGATACTAACATTCTGGAGATTCTCTAAACAAAAGGTTTTATGATCAAGATCCAGAAAGCGCCACAACTGATGACTCATGTATGTTTAATAAGCTGATTTAATTTGCTGTATTTCATAATGAAATCTTTTCAATACACTGAAAAAAAAAAAAAAAAAAACTTGGGGAAAGTGTGGCCCGTCAGAATGGCATAGCGACATACCGGACTCGATGCTGTAGGTGACTTCAGCATTATAGCCCTTGTCTTTGTCAAGAGCAGTGACCTGCAGCACAGCCGAGCCGATGGCAGCCGATTCAAACACACGGCCAGAGTAAGGTGTGCCTATGAACCAGGGTGCATTGTCGTTGGTGTCATCCACGTCGACAATGACACGAACAAGATTCCTTTTGACTGGAATGTCCTGATCCCGAACCTAGGAAATAAAAAACATATTAACAGAGTTAAATGTAAAAGTAATGAGGGAATAATAATAGGGAAACCAGAGCAGCATAGATCCATATCCTCATTAATTTTTTTTCCTTTGTCGGCATAGCAAAACAGCTTCAAATTAACATTGTTCGACCAAAAGTAACAACATAATTTTCCTCTAAGCTAAGAGGTTCGTCTTTTTAATGTGCCAACGCATTCATACCATCACAGTGAGGATGTGGCGGTGCATGGTCTCGTGATCCAGCCGCTCCGTGGTGTACAGAGCGCCCGTTCCTGGGTCCAGCCGGAACTTCCGCAGGCTGAAGGGATCGGTGCTGCTAAGGAGCGTGTAGGTCAGTTTGTTTTTCTCATCTCGGTCCAAAGCGCTGATCTGCAGGACCTCAGTGCCCGCTGGCTCGTCCTCAGGGATGTTCACAACGTACACCTGCTGGGAGAACTGTGGCCGGTGGTTGTTGGTGTCGATGACCCGAATGAGCACCTAGAGGAGGAGAGCAATTAGATTGTAACAAATTACCTTGGTCCTCACAGACAGTAAAAGGTATGAGTTGACCAATTATGCTCTTATGTTTACACCGAGCATTGCTACACGTAGGCTGGTATTTGAAGCAGTCTAATTAAGTCCAGTGGTAAAGCTTCTGCTCAGTATTTAAGAAAAGGCATGGTGGGGTATCCTTTTATGGTCATGGTACCTAAATAAAAGTTCAAATAAAACAATTTACACATGCAGGGCCCTGAAAGTTATTTCATAGACCTTTCCTTCTTTCATAGTTACAGGTTTTTTTATGTAAAGTGTGGCACACTTGTATTCACCACCCTTCACTCTGACTTCCCTACATAATAATCAGCGCAACTAATTGACCTCTCCTGTCAACTAACTGGAGTCCAAAAGAGACCAAAGTTCAACTTTTAGGCCTACATGCAAAACACTATTTTTAGTGGAAAGGAAACACGGCACAACATGCTGTACACATCATTCCCACTGTGAAGCATCATGGTTACAGCACTGTGCTGTGGGATACTATTCTTTAGCAAGGGCAGGGAAGCTGGGCAGAGTTGACAGGAAGATTGATGGATCTAAAAGGCGGGCAGTGCTGAAAGAAAACTTGTTAGCGGCTCCAAAAGATGCGATACTGGGGTGAGGATCGCAGTAATGTTGTTGGTGTATAAAAAAAATAAAACATACAACAATGAAGCTTGGACAATAAAGTCGAAGAGGTATACAAACTTCTGCAAGCCACTATAAATGTTACTATGTTAAATGTTTCTCTCTTTACATAAACTAACATTCAAACTTCTTTATTATGATGGCCTATACACCTGGGTCGATTACTAAAACAGAAAAGCTTTCAGTGAAACATCATGTGATGCTATACTACAAAACCAATGCATCACTAAAACATCTTGATGGGTTGCAAGCTTTGTGCAGAAGCATGTATTTGAGCAGGGAAGTATGCATCATAAACTGAATGACAACGGGCCAACAATCAAGGTTAAGTGAAAATGAAACTAATAGCTGGATAAAGAAGGTTTATTTCATTATGTTATGACTACTAAAAGAGTCAAAACATATTTAAATGTCCTTATGGAGGGGAAACGCATAAAACTAACTATACACATGCAGTCTTGTGAAACAATCTCAATATAAATTATCAATCAAAAGATTTGTGTAGATCCACACTGGGTCTGCAAACACAGAAGCCCCTCAAACATTTCACACATGAAATGTGAGGAGTGGGGCAAACTTTTCATACAGCCATGAATGAGACTGGTAGCTACAACAAGCATCTTCATGCCCATGTCTGTCCTGAAAACAGATTTTAATCTAAACGAGACATTTGTAAAGTCTAACCAAAGGGGTTAACCCTTGCTAATACAAAGTAGGATGTCTTAACTTTGAACTCAGCTGGGAAACACATTATTGAGTAAAACTGGACCATTTTTGTTACTAAAGTGGAATAAACTTATTTTTAAAGATAGAAATGAATATTAAACATTAACGTGTGAACATTTCTTCATATAAAGAACATTTAATGGGATGTACTAATTGTTTCATGACTGTACTAACGTTTTAGTTTCCACGTTAAAAATGTGTTACTGTATGAGAGATTGACGTTTTCCCCATTCCAAAACCAAACTCCTAACGCCTCCAAACTGTAAAATTCACCGGGGAGCGTGTTTTATCAACACCAGCCACTCGTCTACTGGACTTCCGACAGAGGATTACGGAGAGCTGCCGGAATGCCATCTTTGCTTCCCAGAGCGGCGAGGGGCTTCCACCCTTGCCAAACATGGGGAACAAAGGGATCAGGCTAGATTAGACACCTGCATACCAGACACCAGGGGGTGATGTCCTTTAGGAAAACAGTCGAAGCCGAGCTGCCAGGTGCCAAGTCGGTGGAGGGGGGACACAAAAGCCTTGAACAGGTGGCAGCTCACTAGCTAACCGGGGTTTGTCAGATCTCTGGTCAAAACAATTGCCTGCTTGGTTTTTTGGTGGTAAGAGTGTTTGTTAGTCGTTGTGAGCTGATACAAGAGGCAAATATAGACCCAACCTGACAGGGCTGATAACATTTACAATCTGCTGTGTGCTGTGATGTTGGCATTGCTGCTGAGGCTCACAGATGTCATCTTGCAGGGGGAGCGCTGGGACGCATGCTGTCTGTCGGAGCCGCGTTCTGGCTGTTTGCCACGGCTCCTCTGTTACCAGCAACCCATATCACACTGCTAATCGGGACATGAAAAGTACAACAAGCACATCTTTCCGAATCAATATTAACTCAGAGACAGCAAACAACTCCCAGCATCAGCGTGACAATCTGGTCTCATTCCAGGCTTGTCTTCTTATGCCGTGCCAAGAAATGTATAGCTCCAGATCCCCGATGTCTCCAAATCCACCTTTTATGCGCGCGCAGCGTGCACCCAGCCTCCCACTCGCACCAAAACAAGCACATCAATTCTGCACTTTCACATATGCTTCCACACAAAGAAGCTGTGCAATGGTTCTCCATGTGGCCCGGGACAGATAACGCCTTTTTTTGAACAGTGAGAAAGGTGGCAAGAGCTGATAGGGCTGCAGAGAAGCCGAAAGGAATGGGACCTGGTCAGCCGCATCTAGATCTATCCACAGTGTACTATTCCCATACGTTTTATAAAGCCACACAAAAGCCTTTTTACCCCCACATCACACATATACACATAAACTTGCCTTTCCCTTTGCAAGGAAGACTGAAACAACAGTTCAAAGGAACTTGGTCCCCAAACTTCACAAAGCAGCATGATGCAGCCTGACTGCAGCAGAAACGCTGGTGTAGAGAAAAGCTCTGTAGTCTTTGTGTACAGCTTCCTGAGGGAGTGTTGAAGAGAAACAAGATTGGGTCTGAGAAATAGACATGACAGATGGAGATACTGAAGATTAAAAAAAGATAGATGAGAATAAGAGAGATGAGCAGCAATAAAAAAAAAAAACGAAGAAACGCTCAAGGGAACGGTCAAGTTTGGGATTAAACTAAAATCAACTTGCAAACAGGAGACACAAATAGGCAACATAATCACCTTTGATACTAGAGGCAGCAAAACATGCACTTCCAGCCAGCAGACATATACGAAGGTGGGGGATGTCATAAGATCCTGCGATATCTAAATTCCTCAAACAGAAGTCTCTCCTCCAAAGATATTTCTCGTAACTGTCAGCATGTAACTTAATTAATCTGAGCCCGTGATTTGAAGATGAGCGCTTCAAAGTCCATATATCAACATACATTTGTTTAAGGGCAAGAAAACCAAAAAAAAAAAAACATTTTGAAAAAATAAATCACAACTGGCTGATGAACACACTTTTCTGAAACAAAAAAGAAAAAAAAGTTTTTGAACCGCCCCCCCTTACAACAGGAAGGCACAACCACTTATGGAGACGACACGGTTCATGCCTCATTTTGGACAGATAGCTTGAGCAGAGAGTATGCAGCGAGACTACTGAGCAAAGTAAAAAAAAGTTAATCAAGTAAGAACACGCTTTGCATTTCTATGGTTTATGCTTTTTGTCAACCTGAGTCCTGCCAGAATATTAGTTTTTGGAATCAGATCTTGTGCTTCAAGCAGACATTCATCGCTTTGATGAATTACAGGCTCAGCGAGCCATGAGGGTTTTTTAAATCCCTCTTAGGAGGCTGGACTGTTAGGTCTCCAAGCTACTGCTCACGAAGAACATTTTTGGGTAGACAAATCAAGATACAAATCTTCACCTGATGAACTCAAATTCAAGCTGTAGACTTTAATTTCAAAACGTTTGTCCTGAGAGGACTCTGTTATGCATTGATGCCCAAGTTCAGCATTCCATGCGCAACGTCGGTTTTCTGCAACTTTCGGTTTCATTCTTTGATGCTTTGTGCTCTCTTTTTTATACATATTTATCAATTCCAGATCTGAAAATGTATATAACTATCATGAGGTACAAGCCCAAACATAATTGAAAAAGAAAATGATATATGACCCCTAAAATCAACACCCAAGCATTAGATGTAGCTGGGAATGAAATGCAAATGAGCACTGACAAACAACAACAGCCTTTCACGCTCACGGCAGCAAAATGTGTAATTATAGCAAATCTTCAAATGAGATATAAAGAAAGGCTTAGTAATATGGACTGAGATAACAAGAGGAACAGGAGATTGAGAACAGATTGTGAGCCGAACAGCTTGAGGTGCTTCTCAACAGCCAAGGGAGGATGTCGTATAGCTGGAGACGTGGGAGAGGAAGGGAGGCTCGGCTGCATGCCGAGGCTGCCTTGCTGGCGCGGGTCCTGGCTATGAGGGGCCTGAGCCGGAATGTGGCTCCCTCCGTCTTCATCAGCTGATCCTTCAGAGACGCTTTCATAGAAATACGATGATCGAATGGAAAGCACACAGCAGAGTGGCCAACTGTTTTCTCTAGACCTCCCACGGGCCAGAATTCATTATACTGTTATTACCAGTGGGTCCCTAGAGCCTTAGATCTGATATGCTCTACATTTTTTCAGATCAGTTTGCTACTGAAATTTTAAATCATACGGAATATTAATAGGGAAGAAATTTAAAACGGAGCCTTATAAAGCACGAACATTCTTTTGTGAGCTATCCAGAGCAGGGCATGAGGGAGCAGTCATTGTTCTCATTGTGCAGGACAGAAAAACCCCAGCCAGGTGATAGGTTCTGGGCAAAGGCAGGCCACTGGCACAATGTTTCCAAAACAGGATTAGCAACGCCCACAGCCCACTGAGGTCAGGCGCTCCTGTTTGCACTTTAAACTGACCAAACAGAACGATCATCAGTCCTTCACATATGGCCTATAAATGCAGAAAAGCTTGAAGGCGCTTATATTGAGCACAGCATAAAGAAACACAAAGGGGACTAGAGAGCAACAGAGAACAAAAAGAGAGGAAACATTCCTAAGAGAGAGAAAATAGGCCAGCCTGTCTAGCAGAAAGGCATCCACATGACTTTGATTTGTGGAATAGATAAGTCTAACTTTCAGCTTTCACGAGGTGCACCGTGTATGACAGCGTAGATCTAATTTGCAGGAAAAATCTGGTTCTGCCAAAGCAAAACCCAGACTGTGCCCAAACAAAATAAGTTCAGTTAACCAACCAACTTTTTTGTTTGCATGTACTGCCTGACTCAGTTGTCTCTATTGTCCAAAAATCAACCTGAGACATCAAAAGCCCTGCAAGCCCGTCCTTTAAAAAGTGGCCCATCACTCTGTTTTAGCAGGAAAATAAATCACAATCGTGGATTAACAGCAAGAAAGCAAGAACTAAATATTAACCTTTCAGTGTGTGTCTTTGTGTAATCTAGCAGCTAAAAAGTAACTGGAATCCAAATACATGCAACATTCCTCCAATGCCAATTACTTCAAGTGTAATTATGTAACTTTTCTTTTGCTTTGGGCTGGCTTTTCAAAATCCAGGAAACTGTTCTCGAATAATGAGAAATCGACTTGTTACCGCAACCGGCCCTGATTGGTGATCGAGCCAGTTGGTCATGCCGACAATAACACTCTTCAGTGTAAAAGTTGTGACGGAGTAAAGAAGAAACAGATAGCTATTATCTCTATCAATAAAGTGCTTGAAAACAAAGAACTAAAGGTTTTAGAGGCTTTACAAAGAAAATTGTATTTTGTACAAAGGCATCTCCGCTGTTCCTTCAAGCTGCTACAACAAGTTGTAAAAGAGCACATGTGATATCTTGTGTTTTAGCTGGGCTTTATCTATAGCAAAGATGATATATTTGTTCTCTGTAGTTTTGGGATTTCTTTATATAAGTCATTGATTCATTTTACTCTAAAAAAGTATTTTGCTGTTATTCATTATTCTGAAGTAAAAAAAAAAAAAGTCAGGGCTCTGATTGGTACATCCTTACTCATTACCGTGCTGAAACCATCAAGTCTCCCACTCAAGTTGAATTGCTCTCTCTCAAAAAAAATTTTTTTTCTTATTGATGCTTCATATTAATCTCACAAAACGTTAAGAAATTATACATATAATCAAGTCAACAACCTGGCCCGCCCAGCACTATAACCTATTTGGCAAGAATCCCTGCAATATCAAAATTACCTATAATCCTATGGATAATGCCTAATTCCTACAAGTAACATATTGATTCCTTTTATTTCTTGGTGTTTATTTAGAGCAACCAGTTGGAGCTGTTCATCTTATAATATATGGTTTATGGAACACAGAAATCCAGTATATCCTCTCTGTTGACAGAAAACAGCTGACTTACAGTCATCAGCTGAGTTCACAATAGCACTTGGAAGACTATTAACTATGGAATGCAATTTTACAGTTGGTCAACAAACACTAAGAGTCAACGAATAAAATAAAAACGAAATGAATCAACTCAAACCAATCTCCACTTCAATTCAATGTCATTTTCCTTAAATCTGTTAAGTGGATCACAGCAGGACACTGGAGAGAAGAACTGTCTTAAATAAGACGAGACCACCTGGAGAACAAGAATGAGGAAGTGTTGCCATCTGCCCTGACCTTTACGAGTGAATAATTTCACTTAAAATGTCACAAGATGGTGTATTGCTAAGAGGCTTTTAAACAACTTTCTGTGGCCAAAGCTTTTAAGAGAGAACACAACAGAGAGAAAAATCTTAGCTGAGAAAACAGGAAGTGTGTTGATGTTTTTAAGGTTTCGCTCTAAACTAAAGGACACGCCGCTTTGGCAGATGAGCTCCAAAATGCCAGCGAAGGCGCGCTTCATCCAAGGCTCAGTGGAGCACAACAGCCAGATGATGAAAGGCTTTATTCATACAGACTGACAACAAATACATTATTTTCCAGCAACAGTTCTCTGAAGCCCCACTTTGAGGACAAAGGACGAAAGATTTCGAATGTCATCATCCTGTATGGACCAAACTACCATGTGAAAAACAAGGAAAATCTCATGGACAAGGCATGACCATCAGAACAAAACCCAAAGGCTGCTTGCATATTTAAAAAGCTTTTATTGTGGCATTTAAGATTATCTATCAGCTGGGGTGTAACACAGCTACTTCATATTTAGTTTTGTCCATTCAAAAAAAGGCTGTTTTAATGGACTACTCTCAGAGAAAAATGAAAAGACTATCCCTGACTCAAAGAGAGGCAGAGCAAATGGGGAAGAGCTGACGGGGCTCAAGAATGCACACTTGAAACAAAAAAGCTTTGGTTAGACAGCGGCATCATTACAGCAACTCTGAAATGAGACGAGGAGGGACTGATTCCACTGCACGACTGTCAAACTAAGTATCCTAGCTAACAACATGAGGGAACATAATTCTGCTGCTAAGAGAGAATCTTGTATTTTTGTTAAAAAACTAAAATGCACTTTTCTTTTTTTTTTACAGGCTGGATTTTAATACACCTGACCAATGAATCTAGCCTCGTGAGACCATCCTGATCTCGCGAGCATTCAAGGTTTCACTTGCAGATCAGTCTGGCTACTCTCCGTTAAAGAAAATTTGGAGCCGTTCACCAAACGAACGTCCGATCAGCGTTGGCTTTGAGGCGGGTTGAGGTGTGACGCAACGAGAAGCGCGACAGTTCAGTCTAAAGAACATGGCGGCTTCAGCCGATGAAACTAGCGTTAGCGTGGCTATCGAGCAAGTTTTATCGGAATTACAGAGTATTTCTTTGCTGAGTTAACGAGCCTTTACCTGCAGCAGCAAGAGTAGCTTGGCTTGTGGTTGTGTTTTCGTCGTCGCTCGTAACAGAGCGACGACGAAGCATGTTGACGAGTACGTCATATGCTTCGTTGATCTGATTGGTTTATTTGGCCCGTCTATCACCAACATAGGCCAATCAGCTAACCAGTATTTTCGCCCCTTCCCAAAATTACTTCAATGGAAGGTTTCCAGAAGGATATGCGAAGCAAATCTATCTGGCGGCGTCAGGTTACAATGAATCCAGACCAACCATGTAACTGTGGGACTTTATCAGATCCACTACCGCTCATCAATGTTGGAGAGTCTGCAGCTGTGAAGACCTCAGCCAGTAGCATATGAACCGACACGGCCTGAGGAATCACCTCTTCTCCTTCATAAGGCCCGCTGACAAGTGCATCCCCACAAAGTGAAGCTTCCACATGTCATGTAAATATGGTCTTTATTGAACTCCTAGCTTTAACCATCTGTGTTGTTCCACGCTGGTGGAATAACCTTAGTAGCACTACAAGAACAGGGACGTCCATGTCTACCTTCAACAAATTCTTCTACATCCAGGTCTTCAGGATAATTTTGTAAATAAGTCAACCTCCCTTGCCTTGTTACCACTGCAAACGTTCGGTATGCCCTCTTCGTGCTACACTATGCAGACAAAGTGTTTGCGTGGCGTAGCATGAGATTAGGTCATTATATGGTTGGGTCATTATGACAATTTTGCAACAGTGGCACCTATGTGCTAAGCATAGCTCCTACCTGGAAATGTTTTCACTTGCCAAAAAGGCATGTGGCAACCTGACTTATCTGAAAATCAAATTTTAAATGCTAGTCTCTTACATGTGTAGAAAGGTAATGCTGAATTACAATATAGATTCAATGTCACGTATCTTTGTGTGCCATCCAAAGATGAGGCCACTTGTCTTTCAAACTATAGTTTGAAGGGTGTTTTAAATTTGAAACCCAGCCAACCTGAAAAGACTTGAATTGTATGAACTGACTAAATGGACAAATAGTGCAAAACATTTGCTTTGCGTTTATTAAAATCTTTTTAAAATATTCACATTTAAAAAGAGCCTATGATTTTTCTTTTACAAATTTCTAACCATTCAAGCATAATGTGAAAGCAGGAATATAGGACACAAGAGTATCTCCATCTTCATTTAATGACTAGACTTTAGCCCTCTAGAATGAGAGAAGAGATTTATACCTAACAAAAGGTTTTGTTTTCCAGTTCACCAGTCAAAAGCAGTGATAGCATCATAACATCATTACAGCCCAACAGGTCATTTGATCCACTAATAACCCATCTCTTAACTCCCACTATTCCTCGCATGAGACAAACAGAACTATGACAACTGCCTCATCAGCCTCCAACTGTTTCATTAGTGTTTCAATTACCTGAGTGCTGACAGTTCGTGTCCCATCTGTGGCTTCCACTGTCAGGTTGTAATTTGATTTCTGCTCTGTGTCCAGGGGCCGCGCAACAATCAAGGTTCCACTGGCCTTGCCTACGTCAAAGCGGCTGTCGTAATTACCACCTGTGGTTTTTTTTTTTTTATGCAAACAACAAAGAAAAAAGATTAGAGACAAATCCTGACATAGTTGCAGGCATGTCACATTGTTAGACAAAGACGAAACAGGAGCAAACGTGAAAACATGATCATTAATTTACTGTTCTGCCAATGTCAAACATAATAAACACACAAACTGATTTTGATGTTATTAGCTCAGCAATATAGATTTGCTTCTATTCATTTCTTTAAACTAAATACAAATAACATCGGAACGCAATTAGTCAGTGATACATTTGTAACGATACCACACATATTGTACTTTAGCTGACGAAACCTAAAACTGATGCTAAAATCACAAACAAAAAAACAAAAAAATAACACTATGGAAGATCACAAGCCAACCATAACCCACAGGCAGCACCAGAGACAGACAATGTCACATGATCTCTTAATACAGCACAGCCTATTAGGAGATCCCAGCAGCTACCTTCTGCTGTACAGTTGTGGTCACATGCCATCTGAAGGATGTAAAACATCTCAGAATCCTCACTGCCGTCTTGCAAAAATCCAACCAAACAGAACATTCCATAGAAAGAGGGAAGGCAATGAAAGAGCACAAAGAGGAGGAGAGAAAAAGGAGACGTGTCAGTCAGACATTGATTAGAAGGAAATCAGGCAGAGGGAAAGGGAGAGGAGCAGGCATTTATTTTAAGGGAAGCAGTTTTAAATCTTTTCATATGTACCGTGGATGCTGAGAGTTAGAAGTGCACACTTAGGAGAAGAATTACTATGTATGGGCACTCAGAGAACACAACTACTTGATAACATGTACTTAACAGAAAAAGAAGAAGAAAGTAAATTAATTAAGACTGTTTAAGGGAATTGCTAATTAAATTTGCTCGCACTATTGAGGACAAAATCTGTAACTGAGGAAAATTGTACAGTTTCAAACTGGTGATGTGGCAATATGTGTTCTCAATGTGGACAAAACAAAAGTGCAGAAAAAGAACCATTTTCCAGTGAAATTGTGTTTTCAGCTTTCAATTTGTCAGCTTGTTGCCCAATAGTTTATACAGCAGGAATCCATGTGTTAGAGACTAACTGCCACAAATTCTCTATCTGTGGCATAAACTCTGATGTTCACCTGATTTCTCACTTCTTTTGGTGTATTATTTTTGGACTTACGTTTAAAGTGATTTGTGTTTTTTACAAACCAAGCCCCTTCATGAGGAGCCCCTGTGTTACATTCTTAAAGGCTACTAAAGATGCATTAAATTTGCACTCTGAAGTCAGAGCGTTCTAGTTGTCTTCTGCTTATCTGAGATCAGGTGGTGGCGGTGACAGGTTCCAGATGGAAACCAAGACGCCCCACACCCAATGCATTACCAGACCAGAAAAGATACAGTCGCTAAAGCTAATTCTGAGCCCTAAGGTCCTTTCCCAGTTGGATGTGCCTGCAAAACCTTTAATAAAAGGCACCCAGGATAAAGGACCCCATTTAATGCAGATATTTTGATCTCCGAGACGGAAAAATGCCAAAATTGGAATTCGGACTTGGGGAGTTGGTGAGCCCTTACCCAATATCCAACATGGCTGCCGCAAGCATAAAAGCTATTCTGGGTTGTATTCTGTTATATCTGAGATGTATGTTTTAAAGTAAAAAGAAATGCACCCATAGCAGTTAGCAACACAACAATAAGCAAATCCCGCTGCTTTTCACCAACAAGAACGTGGTCAACATGTGATAAAAACGTGATATTTTTACAAACATCTTAAAGGTTAAAGAATTTCAATATGTGTTCAATTTAAAATTTTTAAAAATACGTAGTAAAACAGAATTGACATTTATACTGGATGGGGCTGACATTAAAGTTTAGCTATCAGTTTCATTCAATTCAATGTACCTTAAAGTTTTCACAGATGTCTCCCCATCAAAGTAACTAAACATTAATTATTTGTTTAAATAATCTAGGATAAATATTAAGTGAAACATAACATGTTGGTTTGTTAACTAAGGCTAACATACGTAGCTATCAATTCCATTCTACTTAATCCACCTCACGTAAATCTATGTGATCTTATCACTAACTACCAAAATTAACCTCTTGCAGTTGTGCAGTTTTCTGAAGCTGTCAAGCTAAAATAAAAAAAAAACACAGAAGATATGCAGCAGAAGAAACACATTCACTATATTAGTCCTAGAAGGTGTTGTTGAACTACAAGCCACAGGAAGAAGAACATTCATTCAGCGTGCATAAACGTAGAAATATTGCACATAAAGAAGGCGCTACCTGTGATTTCGAACCACACAGGAACATCAGAGGACTCTGTGGCCACGACGCCCACCATGTGTGCCACTGGGTCGCTTTCCATGACCGAGAAGCTA
Source organism: Fundulus heteroclitus (assembly GCF_011125445.2). NCBI lineage: Eukaryota > Metazoa > Chordata > Actinopteri > Cyprinodontiformes > Fundulidae > Fundulus > Fundulus heteroclitus. The sequence continues at coordinate 35,207,574 of NC_046365.1, forward strand.
AAGGGAAACTCCTCAAAGCGCAGGGGAGCGGCATCAGCTGGAACCTCCGGTTTGGGGATCCACTCGATGTGCAGGCGACAAGTAGAGGATTTCTGAGGCCGTCCGTTGTCGACCGCTTTAATCTGAGAAAGGAAAACGGCCAAAATCTGTTAGGATTTAACTTGTAAATGAGTTTCTGAAAATCTCTTTTCGTAAAAATATCTCTGAATTCTCAGACAATAGCTGACATTTTGCATATTGAATCTTCTTTTGTGAACAAAGATTTAATGGGCAGGATTTTCTTGCAGCAGAATGCATGCTGTAAAAAAAAAAAGGGGGTACGGTCAAATTTACTAAAAGAAAACCATTAACAATTCTACCAGCGACATGTGATGGAGAAACCTAGAATAGAAAATGAAGCAGGATTAATTTTCACATACATAACACATTAGTAATCTCTGTATTGCTGTGACATTGTGATAAGGCTGACAACAGCCAAATGGTGGCGGCTGAGAAAAGTGGCTCATGGTGAGACAAAATAAAATCTGGTTTAGTCAGATCAACAAAATGAATATGTTTTATTTACACTTGCGCAGAATAAGGTGGGGTAAAAAAACAGAGGGTTATACAGCTCAGGAAAAATAGAGGTATAAAACAGTAAAATAATAAACAATCTACTGCTAGATTTTATAGCTTAATGACTCAGCGGGCCACATGGTTGTAAACCCTTCTGATTAAATACTCACCGTAAGAATGTCATATTCTCCAGCAGAGGAGAACTTCTTGGACGACACCAGACCGGTCTTGGGCTCAATAAAAAACTTGCCATGTTCGTCTCCTTCCTCGATACTATAGGAAATTTCGGCGTTTGGGCCTTCGTCGCGGTCTGAAGCAATCACCCGATACACCGGGTCTCTCTTCGTGGCTCTCTCTCTCTCGGGCCTCTCCCGCTCGGGCAGTCGGATCTTGTAGATCTTCTCCAGGAACAACGGCCTGTTGTCATTCTCATCGAGGACCTGAACGATGACCCGGACAGTGGTGGATTTGGGAGGAACGCCATGATCGGTAATGGTTATCTGAGGAGAGACAGTAAAGATTTCAAAACTAGGAAGTTTATTGACTGAAAGGCTGAAGTGATATCGTATGCAGCCAACTTTAAACCATATTATCTCTTGCACTCTCAATGCCTCTTTTGTTGACTTACAGTCATAATTGGGGAGTGGACTAAAAATTAATCAGAGATTTCTTTCATGGTCACATAGTTCTGGGAGTGAGCGTAATATCTAATCAGAAATCTCTCTTAGTGTTTTGTAAAACTCAATCTGGAATTGTGCTCCAGAAATGTATTTCATAAGTATGTCATTACAAAAAAATCAAGGGTCTCATTTATAAAACCTTGCACGGAACATATCTTAAAGTTTACGAACACCCAAAAAAAGAAAACGGGCTACACCCAAAAAAAAATAATTCAGATTTATAAAACCATGCGCGCGCACACCAACAAGCAATTTTTCTTTATAGATCACGGCTGAACCGGAACGTTTGCGTACCTGGTTCCGCCCCAGGTTCTGCCCTTTACCCGCCCAGATTCAACCAGAAATGGTCAATGCAAAGCACCTCATGAATGATAATGTGGGTTAAAAATGTTTCAGCTGATTGTTATTTTTTTTATCATGGTGAAATGGCAACCACGGAGAAAAAGCAAAGAAACTTTGAAAGGATTTCACAGAAAGGTGTTTATTAAATTTGTAAATCAGAGGTAAAAGCACAGATGTTGCCTACATTAAAAGAACCCGCTAAAAATTAAACCCCATTGCTGTATTAAACGTCGGATGACAGCCGTACTCTGTGTTCAAATCCTCTGAGGCTGTGCGTTCAGATCAACATTCAGAGGGAGACCAGGAGGAATGAGAAGTCCCCCCCCCCCCCAAAAAAAAAAGTATACCATACATTTTGTCAATTTTTTTATAGATCCGATCTTTTGTGTGGAAAGTGGCGTACGCCTGTTTCAGGCACCTTGTCGTGCGTACGGAAGCTTTGTAAATGAGACCCCAGGTGCCAAAAGAAAAATAAATATTGGTTTTGTAGAATAAATAACTATATAATCCTGATAAAAAAATGCAATAAATAACTGTAGGCATTGAATCACAGTTACTCTGATAAACCAGAACATATCTAACATTTTTTTCTTTTTATGGATAGACCTTTAGTAGACAGACTATGTCGCTATAAAACAATAACAATTGTTGCCATTAAGAGAATAATTCTTATTACCACATTGCCAGACAGGACACAGAAAAGGACATTAACAACATATCTGATTCATATAATCATTATAATAATGGTTAAGCCCAATATTATTCATACCCCTGGCAGATTTGGGTTTAAAGTAATCTTTTAAATAAAACAATATTTCATGCTTTGGAGTCGTCCAGACAGAGTCCTGATTGATATTTGAAAGAGAATCTGAGGAGGGAGCTAAAGATTAGGATGACGACAAAAGCCTCAATGACTTTGAGCTCACCAGTGAAGATAAATCGTCAAAAGTGAAAACAAGTAAAACGAAGAAGCGTTGGATTCTTGTAATGCCAACGAGGGTTTTTACACTGTTGAATAAAGTTAGAAATAATTTTTGCCTTGCTACTTTTTAAGAAAAGTTAAAAAACAAACTGAGTGAATAATTGCAGGCTTAAATGTGCCGACACATTCAGAATCGTAGCCCCAGCTGCATTCACTCTGCTGCCCCGCTATGAGCTTTCACACAAATATAATGAGCTGAAAATAAACAACATGACTTATTGCTTTTACTTAAAGGCTGAGGGGTTAGCCTCAGAAGGACCCAGTACGAAGACAATGCAGAATAAATAAATCCTTTATAGCGCCTTTAAGTAATGTGCAGTTAGCGGCTCTGTGAGGTATTTTTGAATTTAAACAATGATTTAACACATCACTGTGACTTTTGACAGCTCAGTTCACAATCCATAAAGCTTACTGAAAAGAAAAGGAGCCAAAGGCTGACCTAAACAAAAACTAAATCCCACAAAAAAAGCGGGATCAGAGATTACGTATCTGAACGCTGGAAGAAGTGACACCATTTCCAGCCTGGGGTAAAAAAAAAAAATACAATTTAAGTGTAGAACAAATGTCACAGTCATTTAAAACCATCTGCTAAGTACTTTACTAAAAACAGTCAGCAGTCCAGAGCCACGCACACACCATTTGGTACCATACTTTCAATTACTAACGTAATGTGTTTCTGCTTTTCTCGCAGTGTCTGCAGCTGTCCATGCTGCTCACATGAGCGGAGTCAATTAAATCGGCTGACAAGAAACTTGAATGAGAATGTCTCTCCAAGGGATGATGCAGAGTGTTTGTGCTTTGCCTGTGCAGTGTCATGGAAAATTCCTGGATAAACAAATTAGCTTTTTAGCTCTCTGGATGCTTGATATCCTGCATGGAGTTAAAAAAACAACAACATTAGAAATACTCTGGATTTGTGTTGCTGTTGTTGGTTATTTTTAATCCTTCAGGGCACTTACAAGTTAATTACAAGAATGGACTGATCTAGTATCTGTAAAAATACGCCACGCTGCCTGTCTGGGAATGATATCCTTGTGTCTTAGGATCGTTAACTAATACACAACTTTTTGAATGTGATGATGTCACAGCTCCACAAGCAAGCTTTATGAGCTCTAAACTTTTTCTATTTTTTATGAATTTTTGGGGTAGAAGCTCAGTCTAATTCTTGACCCTGATATCGTTTCTGAGATGTTATGGACCATTTATGGTCATTTAATGCGGACGAAAATGATGGTTAAATGTTTTTAACATGCCGGCTTTATTTCTTAAAGTTTACTCTAACTAATTAACCTGGTCATCAAACTGGATTAATGGTATAACAGCATTAAGAACCCCCTGATGATCTACCTAGTTACCTCATGGTGTGGTTTCTCAGGTCAAGACAAAAGATGACCATGCTGGTGCTCTTGTGTTTAAACAACAAACTTGAAACTCCATCAGGGTGATTAGTTATTATTTTGTTTTACCTTAGCACGCCTGCTGTCTAATTACAAAAAAAGTGGACTGGGCAGAGTCTAAGATTCGTTAAATAGGCCAGAGTGCATGTTGGCGAAGGCTCCCGGCAACAGATGTGAACAGGCCATATAGCTCCGCTTTAACATTAACAATGCGTTCCCTACAGTCCCAGGCCTGTATACTCAGCATGTCCTGGCATGTCCCACTTTTGCTGTTTACCCACCCCCTCTTTCCCTGGACGAAGGCCTCTGATCCTACCGCTTGAGCCCAGACTCGGAACAACAAGAGCTTTGCCTTTTTCTTTTTTTTTCTTTTTTAAATTGCCCCACTGCTTTTAGCTCCCTCTCTCTCTCTCTTTCACACAGACACACGACAGCTACCAACCCCCATATGCTTCATCATAAAAGCTGTAGGCCTCCTGTGCTCCCTCCAACCCGTCTTGGCATTTAGCGCAAACAATGCTGACACAGCCCCCACTCTAAATGCTCCACATGGCTCCACATGTTTAGTTTCTTCTCCTGCAACAAGTCGGTTTAGAACTCTTCAGCAACAGTTTGGATTGATTTCCTCTGCTAGAAGCCGTAAGCCGGTCCCTTAAATAGCAACATAAAGGGCTTCTTGTTGAATTTTAAATAATGCAAGACGAACAGACACAAATTAGCACAAGTTAGTTGCTCTGGGTTCAACGGTTTCAAAGATGACGTCACTTGTTTTCTTGAAACTATCCCACATACAATGTGCAACATAAAATGTGTATGGTATGAAGCTGATGCACAAATTATAAATCTGTTATTGAAATTCTGTAATGCATTTATTTAGTTGTAGAGCACCTTAAAAAGAATAACCTCAGTTCCACCAAAATGCAAAGAAAAGATATGTAGCACAATATAAGGAACTAATAACAAATACAAAAAGACATTAAAATTAAAAGCAAACAAAACATACCCAACAAGAGGAAAAAGTATTCTAAGGAGATGTTTTTTTCTGAATAGTTCATAGTCCTGGACTATTTGAATTAGACCTAAATGCCTTGTACCCTTTGTTTTTTAGGAGACCAAAGACATCCAAAGTTAAATCCAAAGTACTCAGGAGCCAAACCAACTATATTTTAAGCTTTTTTCTTAACTGTAAAACAATAAAGTAAGCATTCACAGTTTTTTGCCATGTAGTCCTTTAAAATGAACAAAGAAAAATTTGTAAAGTTTGTATCAATGGGATGAGTAAATTCTAGATCCAAAGTTTACTGCACATTTGCCTCACTAAAATAAAGAAATCAAGTTTACAAATTCTTTTGGTCTGGACTGAAAAACATAGAATAAACTTTATTTTCAGCAGTAAGAGCAAAAGTCACTGGATATATGTCCTATTTACTATAAAGTTTAAGTGAATACAAATAGCGGGATTACAAATAAACATACTTTGTTTCGTACCAAACATTTTACATTGTAACAAGTTGTATATGTCTAATATGTTGGTTAATTTTAAATAAAACTCCTACATCCTCAACATCATTCTTCAATTTCCATCGGGGGCCACACGTGATAAGTCCAGGGGTCACAAATAGCCCCCGGGCCGCAGTTTGGACACCGGTGGCCTAGACTCTGGAACTTGTAAAAGTAGCTCTCAAAGCCCTGGTAGGCGAGTTACAATGAAAAGTCTGAAAAACCAACTTTAAAATCTTTTATTTAATACTTCAAAAATTAAAAAATAAGTAGGCACGTTTTGGATGAGACCCAAAAGGTTTTTTCCAGAACTTTTTTCCCTAGTCCATTGGTGCTGTGCAGTAACTCCTCCCACTGCAGTCGTTTCACCTCTCGCTCAGTGGCTTTAATTTAAAGCTGGGGTTGTCAGGAAAAAAAAAAAAAAAAAACTACAAACGATGATTATGTCACAACAGCTGCACTTTATAACTTCTATAGAGTCACTAAAATTTCCATGGAAAGCTGCAACTGTGCCAAACTCTGAAAAGGATTTCACAGCCAAAGATCTCAGTTCTGTTCTCACTTGTTAAACGAGAGACGGGGGAAACAGTCGCGCTTGGGATTAATACCTGCTGTTTTAGCCAGAACCTTGTGATTATTTGCCATGTGAAACTACATTATAATCCCTTTAAAGTCAGGGGAAGTTTGCAACATTCATATATATTTACTAAATAAAACTTGGGGTGTGTCCCAAAGGAACATTAACTACACACATGCAGCAGCAGCAATGTCTTGTTTTCTAAAAATCAGTTCAGGATCAACACGGGTTGTGGTTATTTTTACTACTGCCTCAGAAAATAAAAAGCTTTAAATGTTAAACCTTATGTTTAAACCATACAGTATTTATTGCCTTAACTAAGGAATTTATTTCCCTTTCATTACAGAAATGACGTAAAGAGATGATGATTTAAAATCTATTAGAATTAAAGGTTACAGAAACAATTAACTTTAGGCTGTTTTAAACTGGCTATGACTGAATTTCAACACGGAAAACAAAATTAACAAATTCAAAAGTCTTAACATTCTTCATGCATAGAAGCGAATTCAAAAGTTCCCAGTGAATGATTAAATACTGTCTCACTTTTCTGGGGTAAATTTCAGACTTTTCTTTATTCTGTAAATACAGCGGGTAAAAACTACCGTTGGTCCAGGAAAGGATTCCTTTTGTGTAAAAGCACCTGTAGCAAGGAATCTAAAACCAGTCTCATTTAGCTTTAGTAAGATAATGTGCATTTTGGAGGCTTTGCAGAAAACCAAGTAAAAACTGGTCCAGAGCAAGGTCCCAAATTACAATAATCCAAAAAGCAGTGATAACATGAAGCCAGTATACACTTTCTCAAAATGCTGTTGTGGTATGAAGGCCTTCAGCTTAGAAAGCAACTTTAATTGAAAGAATCCTGTCTCAAGGCTGGTTCACAAGGCAGGATTTTTAGCCTGATTTGCGCCCCAATCGGCCCTTTCCAAGAGGTGCCGATAATCTTAAAGAGAATATCCTGCCGTGTGTGGTGTGTTGAGAGCGATCGGGTCCGCTCGGTAAAACGTCGGGACAGCTCCAACCTCAAACTGGGGATATTCAACACGTTGGACTGTCTTGCCCCGATATCCCAGTGCGTGGAGACAAACGAGCACGGAGCCTGTTGAATGTGACGTGTAGCCAATCACAAAGCGAGGTGAGGGATTCCCCGAGAGAGAAAAAACCCAGACTCACCACTATTTCACAGTGCAGGAAGCGTAGAGCCTCCGGGCGTGTTGTCTCCGCTTCTTTAACCAACGCCTTTTCTTTTTGTCATGTTTTTCCTCCGTTAAAATCAGTCCACACACTGTCACCATTATTCTTCCTCGCCGTCCATGTTTATTTACTCTGAACTCGTGTTTGATCTTGAGAGGATTCACCAGATTTCCCCTCTGATATCTGAATGATGTTAAGTGAAATCTGTTTGTGCGTGCTGTGTTGAGCTTGCTGTCTGTCCGGACACCACACGCTGTAGGAGCAAACCTCTTTTATCTAGGATTTTTTTTATTGTTACGTGTCTGTCAGGCTTTGAAAAATCGGCCGACCATTTTAAAATCCTGCCTTTAAGAGCAAAGATTTTACAGCTTAATGAAATGTAGAAATTTGAAATGTTTCAATTTTCTACATCAAGTTGAAAGTTACAAAAACAGTAAAATAAACTTAGGCAACTGGTTAACATTCAGAAACTCAGCTTAAGTTGAAAAGTGGTCTTGGATGATAATATCATTACCTTTCAAACTGAAACCGTATCCAGATTCAAGAGGCAACAGATTCCTACTGCTATTCTCCTACTTAGAGTATTTCTGGTATTTTGATATGTTATCTGCACTAATACAAATTACCTATATTGAGTGTGAAATTCCCAATTCACCACATTTATTCTCAGTCCTGTAATATAGCTAGTGCAGGGGAAAAAGAAATATTGTAAACCATTATGATAAGATCCTAACAGATGCCTATCATGCCTAACTGTAACCAAGAAATTACTGGTTTATGTGTCTTTTAACAATAATTAAAAAGTGATTTATCTGTTCTCCGTCAGCCATAGAAACACAATTAAAAGAGCTATTATCAACATCGGCTCTGTGGAAGAGGAAGGGAGGCATTAAAGGAAGACAGAAATGTGCTCAATTAAATCCCACAAGTTTAGACATTGGCCTTGTAGGTTTACAGCAGTTTCCTGCCTCAGCCTGCTCCATCCATCCACGAGACGCAACATTGGGAAAGAACAAAGGAACAGTCACCAGCCTCTCCCACACACCTCTCTCCCCCCCCTACCCCGTCCGGAAATCAGTAGGAGAAATTACTCCTAAAAGACCGTTCTTGCATATCTATGAAGACTTCTCGGTTGGCAACATGTGGCACTCGGTCAAAGTTGGCTGGAAAGGCCAAACCTCACAGATGGAAAATCCCTAGCTCCCCAGCTCAATTTTCTTTTTTCCCCCCTGTTCTGACTAACTGAATATGTTAACCTTTGCATTTTTCTTCCCTTTTTGTATCCCTAATTATCATGTTGCTACATAAATTAGTTTCAAACTAAATATTTTATAGTAATCAGAGGGAAATATCGGTCAAGATAAAAATGCTTACCTCTAGTATGTGCTCATCTTGTTGCTCCCTGTCAAGTTTTCTTGAAGTGGTGGTAACAAGACCTGTCAAAGACAAACAACAACAAAATAAATATATCAATGAACATAAAACAAACAGAAACAGATAAGTCATGCAAACCATAAACATCTATGGCAAACGAAGCAAATTTCTATTTACTGAGGTAAGCGTAAAATCCCCAGAAAAACACAAACAGCACCGGCTGGGCTTGGGTAGACAGATAGATTGACTGAAATGAGATTCATTGATCAGGGAGTCCAGACCTAAACTTCGATTTCCATTCCTTCTCAGTAGAGTCCTAGCAGAACTTAGTGAGCAGCCCTGGAGGGCTGCACTCTGCGTAAGTCCACATGAAGCACAGATTTTTGTGACTGTGCGAGCAGATTGCGACAATAATACCACCATTTAACGTGTAGCAGCCAGGCAACCCATTTATCATTCTGTAACTCTGTAACGTTTTTTTTTTTGTACCTGACTTTCTTGGGAATGAAACCCAGCAATCTGTTGAGGGACCTTTTGCATCAACCTTACGTCAGTTTGCACCCATCTCATAGATGAACATGTCATGTTCACATTAGCTGACAAGTTGTCTGCCGGGTACTGATCATTTCGCCGCTTTGCCATTACATAACTTTGCAGCTTTGGTCATTTTGTGCTTGACTTTTTTACGTACAAACTAGTTCCATCTGCTACAGGACGCTTTGTACCGACTAAACATCACAATGCAGAATCACTCTAATTTTTTACATCCTGATTATAGTTTAATGTGAGAAAAAAAAAAGCACAAAACAGTTCTATCAGAAGTAGGCAGCTCAGAATTATTTTGCTTCGATCAACTCTTAAAATCTGTCAACTGGCAGATGACAATTGACAATTACATGACAATCTATCTCCATAACTCCAGAACACATTTAACTACAAGAAGAAAAAAAGACTGGTAGGCCATTTTTAAGTGCATGAGAAAAATGGTTTTCACAAAAAACAAATAAAATTTAGGAAGGGACAGAATGAGAAGGTGTAGGTACAAATTGGTGTAAGAGGTATGGCCTTGTCTGTCAAAAAGTAGAGGACAATTTTTTTCTTCTTCCTTTTCTCACTTTTAAAACAAATAGACAGGTTGTCTATAGAGTAGATTACATAAATTGGTGTTTTATTACGTTCTGCCTTGTTCCCTGACCAACCCACTGAAAGATAAGTAGATACACTATGGTATGTAGTTTCCATGTGTACAGCATGTAAATATAGGACGAAGCGGTAGGCATGTCGGTATGAAATCATTTGTTTACAGTTTTGAAATGGTAGTAGGAGGGGATGAACTGGCATTGCAGGGCACAAATGGTGATGGGCGAAATAACTCTTAAAACACAGCAGATAAAAAAACAACAGTGAGTCAGATTGTGAACAGAAGAAAACAAAAATGATGCACACGTTCAATAAATGAAGCATGGCCTGATCTGCTGTTCTTCCAATTTACTGTGAATCATTTATCTCTCAGGAAGCACAAGTATGTCCTTGCTTTGATGTTCGGGAGAGAAATCTTTTTTTTTTTTTCAGCTCTGTTCTTCTTCTCTATTGTGTAGACAGAGTCCAAACCCGCATTAGGATGAAGCGTTCACAACAATTCTTTAACTGTGAGCAGAACAGTGGTCACACTCAGGGGTAATGTTAAGGCCTCTACACAAATTTTACAATGAAACAAATATTATTTTTTTTGTAAAAAGCAATGATAGCTCCAATGTTAGCAATAATCCTGTTTCAGCGGAAGACATAAGTTAAATTGACTCATTAAAATCGAAAAGTCCAATGTTTGGCCCATTTTTTTCACATGCATTAACAATGCAGCACAGCTTGTCAAACAGGAAGTTAGAAAATTAGCATTTTAAGGCTCTGCTAGCCGTTGCTAAAGGTTTTAGCATTCATCTTGAACTTAATGCTTACCCCATGAGAACCATTTAGGTGGATGGTTATTGTAGCTAGCATGTTAAGCAGCTTTTCATAATGACATTTCTGACAATGTTGCTAAAATGTCAGCAATATATGGCCTCTATAAGTAACAATGAGAAAGATATGCTGGTATTGTTTATTGCTAGCCATTAAAACACAAATGTTTTGCCACTCTGCATACAAATAAGGCAGGTATTGTTGATAGTGTCCCACTTGTAAAGCACTTAAATTGCTGATAACCATCCCTGGCAAGGTCATCTTTGCCATGCCTTTCTGGAATGTTTAAAAAAAAATTATGCCATTTAGTTACAAATCATTATAATTTTCATTGAGGATTTCTTATTAGGCTGGAAGGGGCAGCTTACACACACTGGGATGGTAGAAAGTACGTGGCAGCAACGTCTGATTGGTAAAACATAAGATAAAAAAAATCAAACAATGCTACAACTCACTGTAGGATGAACTAATCTGAACCCGCATGTTATCTCACCGGTTTGAGCAACATGTCTGCACCTAGGGTAGTACTTTGCCTGTGGTCTTCCCCGTCGCCAGACAGACCCCCCACCCCTGCTGTCTGACATGTGTGAAATATCACAAAGATCTGCAAATAGTAACCATACAACTGTGTAGTCTTGACACCCTACTTTTAGTTTCTCCACAAGCTGAATAAATACATGGCTAAGTCAGACATCAGACATGAGTGAAAGCCTATTTTACACCACAGCAAGAGAGTTCAGAAAACCTCCTGCTGTTAGCTTGAATGCTTTAATGGACCTCTATCATCCCTTTTGTAAGAAAACCGACTGATGTCATGTGCCATTAATCCTAGAGGGAACTTTAATAGTGAAAGTACAAACTGGAATCTTGAGTTTCTTGTTAGTGTAATTTTGCACCAAACTCACAGAAAGGCAAGAACAGAAAGCGCGGGGGGAAGGGTATTGCTACATTCTCCATTATAGGCAGCGTTCGGCACTCACTCCCAGAGTAATTGCAACTTTTCAGAGACTGAGTGTAGAGTAGACATGCCAACTTAGACCGCACCGGAGTTTTCTGCCTGCCACAGTGCATTTGATTAGCATAAAGCAAAGGATTTCGGAAACCCAAACCCATCAGCGGCACATATGCCTGCAACAAGAATAGCAGGCCGCAACTTATAGGTCCACAGAAATAGCCATCCCTTGCACTGAGATTGAGGGATATGAGTGAGGCACTACTGCTTGCTCTTCTTTTTTTTATATATAATCCTCTCGGTTTTAGGCTTTATTTAATCTTCAGAGTGAGCTGCGAAGATGTAAGTCCTCTTATATTTGCTCAGAAAAATTGAATTCCTGGAGGTGCAACCTATATGTTTTGCTCTACTTGCCAATCACGGGTGCTTACTGGCTCATTTACATTTTGCAACTGCCCCCCCCCCCCCTTAAATTACAAATCTAAAGAAAAAATATAAATAAACTGAACGAAAAGACACTCCTCTATCTTCGTACCACAGGCTTTAGCAGTAAAAAAACAAGATGTTCCAGCAGTGACGTCACATATTATGTTGAATAAATGCGTGCGTCATGTAGAGATTATTCTTTGCCGTGTCGCATAGAGTCGCCAGAATTATAATCAAAACAAATAGTTCTGGTGTGCCACATCAAAGACAGGCCACACTGACCAATTATTCATGAGCTCCGGCGAGGCCAGAGATGATGGATGATCTCTCGTGTGCTGTGTTGGGCAACTATTCACTTAACATTTATTCTACAGTGGCATACAGATGACAACATTTTTCACACCAAATCTACAAATCTGGTACATTATTCATCTTCAAATCAGCACCTTAATCAACATTAAGGCTGTTGCTGTAGGAGCTCCACTTCTCATCTTAACAAGCTTATCCTTTCTTTAAAACAAAACCAGTGAAATATGAAATAGGTACATTTTTTGCATAAGCTCAAACTTGTGACTGGAGTTTCCATACAATTCAACAAGGAAGTAGCAGGCTTTTATGGAAGACGTGGTAATGACGGGTTCTATGTTATTTCTTTTCTCTATTGTTTATAGCTGCTGGCATTGAATAAGAAGGAATTTGAAATAAGATCTGGTTAAAGAGCACAAGACCAAGAGCTGGCATACAAGGGGGGCAATAAACAGTGTATGTAGAGGTATTTATGCCTTCTTAAATTATGACTGGTTGTTTACTGAAGTCATAATAAGAGCGTCTTAGCCTCTCAGTGTCACTATTTGAGCTTTTTGTTCCTGTTTTTTTTATACTGATTGACTGTTCTCCCCCATTCTCTACTCCACTCTCCTCAGCCACCGCTCAGTTCACCCTGATTCGTTCCACCTGTTGCAGGTAATCCGACTCAACCCGGCTCACCTGTAACAGAAGGTCTCGTTTGCACGGCCTGTGCCTGTGTCAGTCATTACACTCAGCATAGCCAAAGCATTATTGGATTTCATTGAAAAATATAATATGAAACTACTTGTACATCACCTAAAACACCTTAAAATGACTGAGGTGATTTAGTGTACATGTCAAAGATTTTCGGGAACTTTGACAGATCATCAGACATTGAATCCCTTAAAGATGCAATAGAAGACAGGTAGTATACTATGATAATAAGGACTGGTTTTATGTACTCCAGTTAACCATTAGGTCTGCTGACGTGCAACCAGCTGAAACGTCTGACCTCTTATTAAGGGATTTAACAAGATCTTGCACTATGAGATCTTGTGTAATTAAATTCAAGCTACTATCCAGTTTTCATCAGCATGTGATACCATTGTTTGGCAAAGTAAATTTATATTATAACTTATATTTTAAATTATTGTTTCTCCTTTTTCTTCTGTTTACTCAGAGCCTTGGAGCGAGATTTTACTCAAACTCATATTATGGATCTGCAGTTGAATGACAGTAAAGTCTGCCTAAGTTTAAGCTATTGGAAGCCTATAATAAGAGGCTATTTCATAGTTTTTAAACGAACGATTTATAAGAAAATTTCTGAATTTGTGAAAGAAAACGTTTCCTGGATTTTCCAAACTTATTGCTAAAATCCTGTTTTGCCTTGCTATGTATATAAACATCTGGACAGTTTTTGTAATATTTCGGAATAAAAGTGCTCCTGTAGGTTTATTCGGCCAATGTTTATTAAACTCTAACCTGCGGCTTTCCCTGTTTGGTGAGGGCTACTTGCAGTATGAACGACACCCTTACACAGAGGTGTCCAAACTTTTCTGCACAAGGGCCGAAAGTCAAAAGTACTGGAGGGCCAAAAAATGAATACTAAAAACATAAAAAAATAACCAAAAAATAATGCCGTGATATTTAAAAAGGATTCTTTTTGGTCTCGCAGTCTAAGAACAGGGTCAGTATTTCTTTTGAAAACACTTGCTGTATTGAGATAATTATTTTTTTTTTAATTTAAAACACATTTTAATGCACAAAAGCCTGCATTTGATTTAAAGTCCTCAGAGACATGTGGTCCTATTTACTATGAAATTAAAGAGAATGAAATAAAAAGAAAAAGTGTGGCTATTAAACGATGAATACTTTGTGTTTGCCTGACATTTCCAACTGTGAGATCTCAACCTATCTGTAAATAATTTTGCCCGAATTAAAAATAAAAACGTTTTCATCTGCATCACCCATCTATGCTGGAGGACCAAGTCTTTCTTGAAATCCAATTTGGGGGCCCCACAAAAGCAGTCCAGGAGCCACAATTGGCCCCCGGGCCGCACTTTGGACATGCCTGCCCTTACAGAACAAATGGCGGAACACCTAGCTGGAAATCTCCTCCACTTGATGAGCTTTTGTTTTGTTTGTAAGGCCAGCACAAGTGACTTCAAACTGTTCTTTATACCTTTACAGCTTAATAAGGTGATCACTCAATTTGGCTCAACACAACTGAATATTTTTAGGGTAAAAGACAACTAAGGTTGTTGTCCACTTGCCAAGTTTAACGAGGTGATATTTTAAGTTTATTTGTAAAATATTTCATGTAAAACCTAGAGAAGGATAAAACAATTCAATAAGATGCCAATACTATAAGAGAAAATGATCAAAGTTTTTTTTCTGTTCAGATTATTTTCGGTCTCTCGAACATATGGGCTATTGTGGTAGAAAAATATGTTGATGTCTTACAAACAATGACAAAAATAACCTTAAAAATACGTTGAAATGTCTTTGATGATAGTGAGTTGTTTCTCGGCATTTAAATTCACCCTTTCATGTTCTTCACAATGTAAAATCAGTTACAGTTGAATCTGAAATGAAAGCCTGATTTTAGGGCTATTTTAAACCATGCTGTGTTCAGGCCTGATACACTTTTGTTGGCCTTTGTTGCATTTTTGTTTGACATGCTCCCAGCTAGCTCCTAAATGCATTACTGTAGGCTCTGTAATATTCTCTGATATTGCTTTTTAGAAAATTGTTCAAAACTAAATTCTCAAAGGTGTTTTTCATCCAGCCAGACCAGCCAGTAACCAGAGATGGTCTCAGGACTCTGTTGGCACTATTGTTCCAGTCAATAAAGGTGCATACCTTTCTGTCACTACCTAAACGTTAAAGAACCGTAAAATGAGCGGTTTTAGAGCCAGAGCTGACCAAAGAAGAACACAAACACATGTACACACAGACGTGGGCTGAGCTGGGCCCACAGTAATTACAGCCATGCTGGTTTGAGATGGGGAGTAAAACAACAGTGAAGGAACTTGGTACTCTCAACCATGTCCTTCAGCACTACAGCTAGTGTTCAAGTGGCGATCTGGAGGGAATATAGGCATCCTGGAGACTGTTGGTGTGCTTCGTTCTTGGCACAATCACTGTGGTTACCAATGTTATGAGATGCACATATTTTCATGTTGCACACAAATCAGTCAGTAATATACTAATCAAAACCCGAAAGAAAATACAAACTGTAGGGGTAATAGTACGATGATTAACATTCTTTATTAAATGTATCCAAACAGCACATGCCGAATATTCACTTTTATAGAATGGGCATGCAATAGTTGGCTTGCATCTGAAAAATTAAAGTTGTCAAACTAATAGCCTTTTTCAGAAACCTTGATTACTAATGACATCATGCAAGCTACGGTAGACACAATCAGAATCACATTAGGGTCTAAGAAAAGAAAGAGAGTATTGAAAGAGGTAAACTCTTTGCATTAGGGCTGAATTTGCGTTGTTTGCCTTGGAAGTCAGCACTAAGACCCAAGAATTAACCCGACCCAAACTCTTCCCTATTCCAGTTTCAAATTGGAAAACCAGTGAGATTTGCCAATGGCTGTGCTGATTGACCAGACTTGCTGCTATTATGTTTTAAAACCCGATACAACCAATCTCTCAGCAATGTATTCATACAAACTAGACCTGCACCATATCAGGAAGACATATTTGATTTTTTGGTTGCTTTGCAAGTTTACATTTTCTACCCCAAAATTCTAAATCCATTTCAGTTGATCTTTCTAATTTGGAGCTGAGAATGGAAATGATGGGGCTATATAGGGAGGACACAAGCACCCAGATACTAGTTAAAGTCATAACAAGAGAAGTACAGCAAAATCGGCTTGTGATCGGAATCATGCAACTTTCAGCTAGAGTTTTTTTTTTTCCAGGACATATCAACATATGTCTATACTTCATTCAAGTTGAGAGAGAGCAAGACTGTCTGCAGAAAACAAAAAGCTTGGACGAAATACGGTTTTATCCTTTTAAGCTTCCAACCTTTGTCTGTTGTAGACCAGAACTGGAAGTACTCAGTTGAGGTGCAAATCTACGTTCTGTAACATATACACACAGAGTCTCCTGTTTTAGTAATTCTAGCCACACATATTTTTCCAGTTGCTAAGATGCTAAAAGCGGTTTAAAATGTCAGATCAGTAATAACTTGGTATTTGTCTTGAAATAACAGTAAAAACCTGTTTCACAGCACCTGCTCTCTCACACCGTACACTGACATATCATCTGCTCCAAACATAAATAATTAATGCCTGTTCATAGCAGGAAGGCCAGATTTTTTTTTTTTTTTTTTAGACTGAACAGAAATTGAGTTAAAAATTTAAATCAGTATCGGCATCTCAGAGCTTTAGAAAAATGGGAAACCGGCCTCAACATTTTGATCCATGCTTCTCTAATAATTTGTCTCTTGAAAAGAGGCAAGCATCTGGTAAGAACCAAACACGCTGTAATGAGTTATTGATTTGTTATGAAAATTAAGTGTAATGTTTTAAAGGACAACCAATGAAGGTCTTTGTTAGGTTAAAATACAAACAACTTAAAAACCCCCTGTGGGTACGATGTGGCTCAGGGGTGAAGACAGCTCACCGTATGTAATGACCATAAGTCCTCGTCTTTTCCTTTTCTCTGCCCTTCTTCCTGTCAAGCTACTGATGAATAAAGGCCACTAGTGCCAGAAAAACAATGCTTCTTTTTTTTTATTATTTCTCCAGAGAGCAGTGAAAAGTGTTTGCCGTCAAATTACCGGAAACAGCAGGAAGTTGTTGGAAGTATGGCTTCCCTATCTCCCTCCCCTGATAGTGGTCGCTGCTTTGCTAAACCACTGATAACAGAATGTGTGTGTTTTCTCTCAAAAACAGTGAAAGGCGTTGCTGAAAGTTGATATGAGCACAATAAGAAGGGGATGACACGTGGCTGCGAACCCCATTGGTTCCTTCCTGCCCTTTCATGCAGTTTCCCTGCTGCTACAGAAGCATTGTCCACACGAATCCCTTTGAGACAATTACGAGTGCTTAAAAAAAAAAAAAGAGAGACAATTAACTCTTGATTTACAACAAAATTCACTTGGAAGTATCGGTCTTCATTTTGGTTCCATGTTTGGAATGAAAGGAGCCATTGAAAGGCAAGAACAACCATGTATGGATGTCCGTCTGATCAGATACGAGCTCTTATCAGCTGAAACCACACCACATTCTGACGACAAAGATAAAGCTTTAGTCTAAGGTGAAGTTCTCAGTGACTCCAACCAACGTGTTTGCATGTCATAAATTATTAATGATCTATTTGAATAAGTCAATAAGACTATTAGTCAACTATTAGACACTAGAGTAGGTACAACAAGTCTACCCATACAGGTTGTGTTCAACAGGAAGTAGGATAATGAGTATTTAGTGAGATAAGACAGCTATCGTAAAGATCTTTGCACCAGCCTTCTCTCCTTAGCTCAGGTACAGTAAACTTCCTGCTGTGTCTGTGTACGTGTGGATGTTGAGTCTGAATGCTTGTTCTGCTCGGGCGCTCCATCTTAACACGTGTGCTCTGGCATAAAACCTTTGGTCAAAGTCTGTTGGAGAGCAGAGGCATTGCAGAGGAGGCAGGAAATGATTCAGCTGGTAATGACCGCTGCTCACTCTTCCACAGAAAAAAAAGGTGGAAAACCTGCCTGAACAACTCTGGAAGCGCGGCGTGCCGACATCTCTGCACGAAAAGAAAAACTAGGTGGAAGGTGGGCTGAAAATGTTGCAAACGAATCATCGTTATTTTAGATTTACTCCCGACGTATTAATCTTCCTTTGATTATTTGACTATAGTACTTTGTCTCAGATCCTGCAGTGATCCATTGGCAAAATACCGGCCAGAAAATTAAATTCTCCTTAGGTGTCCAATCAGGGCTGAAGAGCCTCAAACAACTGCGGTCATGTCTGTGGGAGGGATACGATGTGAGCTACAAGACAACTGGTTCATCTTATGCAATGTTAGACTAGCACAATATCATCCAAATTTAACGATCTGGAACTGATATAGAGACCCTAGTTCATATGCAGCTGACAGGGATAATCTTCTCTCCTTGCCGCTCTGCCTGCTTTCCTTTCCCATTGAGACTCCTTTAGAAGCGAGGTTACATCAAGACGTTTTGTTCTGCATTTCCCCAGTGATGGGGCTGCAAAAATGTCCTGCAAGACAGGAGAGCTGGCCTTGCACTTAGATGACAAACTAAATTTAAGGAGCTTGGCAAAAAATAAAGAGTTTTATCCAAGGCTTCAGTGAGCCAAAGTGAGTCTGTGCGGAAAATAAAAAGCAGAGGTCGACCAGCACCACCCAAGGCGTGAAGTGAAGTCCTTGCGCTGTATATATGTGAGGTCTGAGCAGCCAGAAAAGACCGTGGCTCATGATAGATCTGTTTAGCTTGGAACACGGCGCTATGAAGTTTCATAACCCGCACAAAAAACACAGGCCTTAACGTCTTTTCCTTTTTCCCACCCCTTTGTAGATGAGCCAAGACAGTGCCTGCGCCTTCAATGCAAATTTAGAATGTGTAATTACAGAGACTTGCCTGTAGTAAATTTAAACCTTTTCAAAAAAAAAAAAACTCGTAATATGCGGCGAGATCCTTGCATGAAGTTTATGATGTGGGGAACTGTTGGACTATTTTAAAGTTGTTTAATACCACAGATTTCAATAAATAACAAAATATTTAGAATGATTCCCTGTTTTGTGAGAGAAGTTAATACACATAGCGCCTCGCAGAAGTATTCGCACCCCTTAAACTTTTTTCATTACAGCCACAGATTGCACACTTGCTTTACAGGGATTGTCTGTGATAGCACATCAGGGCAGCTAGATTATTGCAAAAATTATAATCACGATTATTTTTGATTGAAATGGGGATCTTGGTTATTTAACAGGCTGACATATTTTACTTTTTTCTTTGCTTTTTTCTTTTTTCTAGCCACAGGTTCTCAATTGGATTTAGAATAGAATAGCGAGTCTACACTATGACTGGGCCATCCTAACGCAGGAATATGTTCTGGCAGTCTAATGCAAGGTAAATGTCCAGTCTCAGGACTTTTGTAGCTACTTATGGGTTTTCTTTCAAGACCCTGATCAGCGTTCCTGTCCCTGCTGAAATTTAAGCACACCCACAGCATGATGCTGCCACCACCGTGTTGTATGCTGTAATGGGTTCCACACACTTTCCATTTTCAGACAAAGCACTGAACATCACTCTGGACCATGCGCACACCTTGAGATGTTGTTGTACTGCCTAACTTTACATTAAACTTCTCTACACTTCTTCCATGACCTGCCTGCTGTGTTTCTTGATCTTCATGGTGAAGTTTCCTCTGTGATATTAATTAACAACCCCCTGAGGCTTCACAGAACAGCTTTATTTCTGGTGAGATTGAATTACACACAGGCCAACAACTTTTACTAATCAGGCAACCAAAGCCAAATTGTCACACTGAATTTGATTTTTGGGCTACGGGTGAGGGGTCTGAATACAAATGCACAGCACACTTATCAGATTACATTGTTTGTCTTGTTACAAGTTTATAACAAGACAAAATGTGTAAAAGCTCTATATCAAAATTCCTACTTTAAAGCACATTTAAAACTTGTTAATGCCTCCTTTTGCTTTTCCAACACAATGTTAACCCCGTTTTTTTTTTCTTTGCACCTACTTTTCTTGCTCTACTCAAAGCTCAATGCAGCAGTTTTACAAAAAAAAGAACAAAATTGCAAAGAGAGAGCAGGGATTCACTGCAGCTTCCTTTGTACAAACCAGCGTTAGTTAAAGTTGATGTAAAGTACCGCTGGTATCCCGCTGATAAAACTTTAAACATGCTTTGACATGCATGGATGGGCGTTATCCTTCTGCTTCTATGTGAGGTTCTTTTTTTTTTTTCTTTGTTCAGCGAGCTCCTCTGACAGTTATAAAAGATTTAGTAGATGTTAAAATTTTACTGTCAAGAGACTTTGCCTGCGGTGGACGTGAGCGGGGGTTTCATTGTACAATTTGAAATCTATATGTAGGGGTAGAGCCCTTCGTCCAACTGCAACAAAAGTGATGCTTAATGGAAATCTGTGGGTACTAAATCAGAAAGAAAACATGTTGTAGGACTCTCTCTGGATATTAAGCAGTTTATTCTCAGTTTATCTGGCGCTGATTGTCTAAACTGACAAAAAAAGAGCAGAATTCCTTAATACATTTTCAGAGTTATTATGAATCCTTTTTTAACAGATATATACATTTATTATTTCCAAGACTTCTTATCAGCACGCCTAAGCTGAACTGTTTCATGAATGTAGACAGAACAAAAACCATATGTGGAGACTAAAAAGTCCTCTTTTTTTATTCTTTATCATTTGTTTTTCTTTTTTAGGCCGTCAGGGAGAGTGCCGGATTGCTGCAAGCCTTGTTTTAGGGGGTAACTTGAATAAGGACTCCTTATTTGGTCAGAAAATGCTCATTGCCCCTTCCAAGAAAAATAACTCCAGCTTGTTGATGTGACTACCTTGAGAAACAAGACCACACACACGAGCGAGAACAAACCGGAGCAACTGCTGCTCTACAACCCCCGTCCTGCTTTCAGCCTCCCTATCAGCCGCATTCAAGGACGTCCCAGACCTGTTCACCGGGCAGCAGCACACGGCTTTTAGTTATAACCGCTCCCCAAACAGTCCCTTTGCTCTCCTGCCCACATCGGCTGGCCTTGCTATATCAAATGGTTTAACCGAAAACAAAACCTTAGTTAGACTTTAGAGTAGCTCTCTTGTCCCGTTTTGCTTAGATTAGAGTCAGGATCCGTCCCCCTGCAGACATGTGGTTGTGAATAATGTTTTTGTTTGTGTTGTACGTGACACTAAGTTGTCTATTTTGAGTAAAGTTCGGCAGGTCTTTTTTTTTTTTTTTTTGTTTTCCTTTCGGCTTGCTTTTAACAACTTCCTGAATCCAGCGCCAAAGAGGAACCTGAACTGCTTTTCCATTCTAATGGCGACCTCCTGCCCAACCAAGCAGCTGTTTTTTCTATCACCGTCACTGACAGGTGTGGAACCGCATATCTGGAAAAACAGACTCGGAGCCACAAAAAGAGACGAACAGGGCACGTCAGGCAATAGTAAGCCATTTTATGACCTGTTCCACAGCTTACCTTGCCCTCCTTCGCTTTTAGATTAAGGTATGGTTAAACCCCAGAATTGTGTAAAAAAATAACTAAACAGACACAGTTAAGCTTAAATTATTCATACCCCTAGCCTAGATGTAACAATTGTTAGTTTAAAATAATGGAAAAGGGGATACATTTAACAAACTTGTCATTTACATTTTATTAAAAAATGTAAAATCTAAATTTTGTTATTTTGTCAATATTAAATGTGAGCAGCTTTTTGCAAGTTTGCACTGTTTTTTTTTTTTTTTTTTTTACAGTTTATCATTAGTGATGAGCTCTAAATCTTTGAGTTTGGAAGGCCGAGTTGCCATCACCCTAATCTTTGACTTCCTTCACAGGTTCTCCAGCGGATTCCAGATGAGCTACTTTAAAACCTTAATTTGACTTCAAGTCAGAAGAAACACACTGGTGAAATAAAAAAAATATATTTTACACCTACATCTCCCAAATGTAAGAATAAGTCTGGTTGTACCTCTAATCTTCAGTCCTTCGGTTCAGCTTTGATTACTATACCTTGCTAATGATTGATATGCTTGCATTAATAAGTAGTCTGTAGATTAAAGTTGTGTATTTTCTGTATTTTTTATTTTTTTACTTTCGTTTAACTGGTAATTAAGCTGTTGATTTGTTATCCATTAATAAATAATATAGAAATCTCTTCTTTGGAGCACAATTGTTAACTCAGTGGAGAAGAAAACTGTTCCTGTTTCAGATGGGTTTTTTAAAACATTACAACACTTTATTTATTTTATATAGTTTATCATAGTATAATGCTAAAGTAAAACATTTTATATCTGCTTTAAGAACGCACAAATTTATAAGAAAAGCTCTGTCTTAGCATGACCCTTCAGTTTCCACCTCTTAAAAGCAGTTTTCCTGCTCTACCACTAAACACAACCAGCTTGATCTGCTTTGAAAGAACTCGATGAAATATTAATCATGACATCACTTCCAGAGATCCATGTGAGAACACACTTTAGAGTGTTGGAGTGAAAAAAAAAAAAAACAACCAAACGCTCAGCCCACTCCTGTGGGTGAAAATACGGTGTTCATCCTGCGCACGGTTTGAAGAAGCAAAGCAACCAGCGGCTTGATGCTTGTCGCTTGGCATTGTGATCCAAGTCCTACAATGTCAAGCGCTTTTTATATCCACCGCATGTCAAGGCCTTTAAAGATGTTGACGTGTTTGGATGAGGAAACGTTAAGAGCTATCTCAGGTTGTATAAATCTGCGGACATCTCAACTGATCTGACATTTGCAATAAAAGACCATGTAGTTATTAATAAATCAAACCAAATGGACATGGATTCTAGGAAACCGTCTGCTTTTTCTTATCTTTACTCCACATTCCATAACAACATGGTTATGAGTCTGCAACCTGAAACTGCATATTGATTATGCCAGCGGCAGGCTTACCCGTCTTGCTGTTGATGGCAAAGAAGCCCTGCGGGTTCCCACTGGTGATCCTGTAGCTGAGCTTGTCGCTGGCCTTGGAATCAGGGTCCGCCGCGTTGATCTGGATGATTGACACGTCTTTCGGGGAGTTCTCCATGACGGAGGGGTAGTACACGGGCTCGGACGTCTGCGGCGCGTTGTCGTTGACGTCCTGGACCTCGATGTAGACCTCGACGAAAGCCGACAGGGGCACCACGCCGCGATCCATCGCATAGACTGTTAGCCAGTAGTGAGGCGTCGTCTCGTGATCCAGCAGTTCTTGCGTTCGGATGACACCTAGGGCATAAATATAAGGAAGAGTGAGTGTCCTGCAAAGTTATGATCATATTAGTATCATGAATCTCAAAAGCCTATCTCTAGTGCTAAAAGTTTGTGAAATCAAGTGGTTCTGGATACAAAGGTGAAACATGTCAAGGTGGTACATTAACAACTACCAGTCGGTGCTCTCCTGTTTACATTATCCTGCCATGCGGGGACTCTAACCTTCAGCTGAGCAAACAAAAGAGCTTTCAAACACATATAGGAGTAGTATGGGATGACAATGGCTGAATACACTGCTGAATGAGGAGCTCCTGCAACACGAAAGAAACGTGTATGACACTGAATATGTGCTTCCCGGATGCCATAGGTAATTGATCTTATAGCCACTGACTCTCAATCAACGAGAGAGATATTTGAATGTGACCAGCAGTGGGGAAGTGGCTTGTTGATCTTTCCTTTGGAGAAGCTCAAAGCGAGGTTTCACATCAGCGAATTTGCTCTGCTTTTGTACCTTTTATCTCCGTCCGACTCCACTTAGGCAAGCACTCACCAGGTGCTCAGCAGGCGCATACCAGCATGTGAATGGATAAGTGTAAGTAGGTCTGCAAAAAGACTAAGGAGATTTCTTAAAATCTGCTTTTACCATTGACAATATGACCCTGCAGTGATTCCGACCAAACTGCCAAAATCATATGGATCTAAATTGCAGTAACTGGTCATTTTTATGTGTAATGATACATGAAGCAAGAATTAAAACGACAGAAACGCAGAGTGCCTAAAAAAAGGACAAATATTTTTGAAAAAAGTATGAATGAGATTTTCCAGTGATTTTTATTACATAAAAACAGTTCTAAAAATGTAGCTATTTGACCCAAATAAAAATCACCCTCGAGGAGGAGGAGCTTAGATTAGAAATGAGGTAATTTTCATGTCAACGAGTCAACTGGCCCAAACAGGAACCAGGACCACACTAAATATGGTGAAAAATAAAATGCTCAGAAAATAATGTTTGCTTCCATTTAATTAAATGTTTGTGATTATTTATCTCCATAAAAATTATTTGCTATCAACAAAAGTAGCTTAGTTGTTTCAACACGCGGGTGATAAAGAACATGTTCATGGATAAGAAACAGAAGTGCGTTACCAACAGGTGAGTATAAACTAAAAGTTTGAACTGGCCAATGAACAAATTGATCCAGACACCTCCTGTTGTTCTGTATTTTTTAACGCTTGGAAATCTTTCACTCATTGCTGCTTTTCTTTTTGCCTTTTTACTCTATAGTTGAAGCCGTTTTCTTTATCAGTTTCCTTTGAATGAAGATGAATAGATAATAAAATGTGTGTTCAAAATGTAGAAAGATTATTTGAATCTAATAACTAATCACTGGCGGAAAAAGTGCCTTCTCCGGGTCTGGGAAGATGTTCTGCCCCGGGTGGAGGAGTTTAAGTATTTCGGAGACTTGTTCAGGAATGACGCGGATTGGTGCAGCGTCTGCTGTGAAGCGGGCGCTGTACCGATCCGTTGTGGTGAAGAGAGAGCTGAGCCAAAATACAAAGCTCTCTATTTACCGGTCGATCTACGTTCCTACCCTCATCTATGGTCACGAACTTTGGGTCGTGACCGAAAGAACGGGATCCCGGATACAAGCGGCTGAAATGAGTTTTCTCCGTAGTGTGTCTGGGCTCTCCCTTAGAAATAGGGTGAGGAGCTCAGTCATCCGGGGAGGACTCAGAGTAGAGCCGCTGCTCCTCCACGTCGAGAGGAGCCAGTTGAGGTGGCTCGGGCATCTGGTCAGGATGCCTCCTGGACGCCTCCCTGGTGAGGTGTTCCGGGCACGTCCCACCGGGAGGAGGCCCAGGGGAAGACCCAGGACACGCTGGAGGGACTATGTCTCCCGGCTGGCCTGGGAACGCCTTGG
This sequence comes from Fundulus heteroclitus, assembly GCF_011125445.2. Taxonomy (NCBI): domain Eukaryota; kingdom Metazoa; phylum Chordata; class Actinopteri; order Cyprinodontiformes; family Fundulidae; genus Fundulus; species Fundulus heteroclitus. The sequence continues at coordinate 35,232,662 of NC_046365.1, forward strand.
GATTCCTCCTGAGGAGCTGGCCCAAGTGGCTGAGAAAGAGAAGTCTGAGCTGCTACCCCCGCGACCTGATCCCGGATAAGCAGAAAAAGAGTAGAAGAACTGAGGTAGAGAATTTCTTCATTTTAGTTTTGGGATAGGACACTCTTTGGATTGCCACTTTTTTAACTTATAAAATGTTTTAACCCATTAAGAGATGGCAAGAAACTGAGAAAATTAAAGGACTCATGATATTTCTTTTGCAGTCATGCATTAGTTTTTATTGGGTAAAGGGGAATCAATCATCTTAAATTATTACTATCATGAGTCTGAGCCGCACCAGCGTCAGCGTCAACTCATGCTGAAGCTTTAGTTTTTGTCTCCTTGGATAAGGCAGAACAAACGGGAAAAAAAACCTGTTAAATGACTGAAAAAACATCACTATTATAACAATAGTTTATTATCCAGACAACATCGTCCTTGAAGGGCTCCATTTTTTCAACGCATGAAGTTCAGCTATGAAGAGCATAATAAAAATCTGTTATATTTGCAAGACAATGGAAGCCTGTCGTTAGTGTTCCTTTAAATGCCTTTGTTAGTCAAAGCGCTCGAACAACCTCCTTGAATTGCAAAGGAAATTTATGGTTATATTTGAATGTGCTGTTATCTCAAGCTAATAAAATTAATTCTGCTATGGATGAGCATTATTAGCAGATATGAGTGTTTTCCAATTTCAGTTGTTGGCTTGTATCCGTTAGGACCTTACCAGTCACTGGTAGCTTAGATAAGAAGCCTCCACAAGACCATAAAAAGACATTTCCGATAGCTTACAAAGAGTATCTCAGTTGTGCTCCAGCCTTTGTTTGCCCACTCCAACTTACGGAAATAAAATGTGATGAACACCAACATTTAGCCTTGCGTAATGGATATTTTAAATAGATGTACTCCACAAGACATGTCACAAAACGTATTTCATTAGGGGAATAAGGCTAATTTATTCTATGCCACTGGATCACTTTATCTTTCTTGCTTTTGGTCCTGGGATCCTATCCCACCATCAGTCACCATTACACTTCTCTCAACTCAACTTAAGGGATGTAATAAGAAGTGTAGCCAGGCAAAAACGGTCGGCTCACAACACTGCTATAATGCACCTTGGCAACCACAACAGCCGCCTGTATGACCAGCATGCAAATGAGGACTCTGTACACAAAGTTTTCTTAAAGGTGACAAAGCTCTTATGTTGTGGATATATTTTCACAAGTTTTTAAACTCAGTCTGATTTTAACAAACACATCACTTTTATAATTAAATGAACATTCATCCACCATAAAAAAAACAAAGCATCTAAAAACATGGACGATTACTATAATCTAGAAAATTATAATATACAACAATTTTGTAATTGTATGCCATCTTAACTCTGCAACCTCATTTGTGAATCTAGTTACTGCTTAATGATTGTCAGACCATCTTGAGCTGAAAATTCAATTATCTATACAGACTATATAAGCGCCCCAATTACACAAATAATTCTTAGGGGAATTATTGATAAAATACTTTTGACTCCCTGGATGTTGAAGCCACTTCAAGTTGAGTTAGCCACAGATCAGAGTTTTCAGAGTTTTTATGACTTAAATTTCTGGTGTCAATTTCTTCTAAAGAGCCATACTATTAGAACAATTAACGAGGCTGTATTCCAAAGAGAATGTAGACCCTTACATTACCTTGATTTCATGAAAAAAAACGTTTCTTATTTAGCTTCTTTACATTTCTGCTATTCTTCTGTCTTCAATTCTAACATCTCACAATGAAGATAGCTGATCCTGAGTCTTCTTCCCACAGTAAAACAACTTTCACACTGGAAAGTACCATCAGCTGTCAACTGTCAGAGCCAATCAAGCTGAAAATCGGTTAGCAGCCAATTTCTTGGTCATATTTATCAGCGTAGACAGAGCAAATGCATAGTATAGGGTTAGATTAAGGAACATCGTCGGCTTATTGTTGCAACATTAGAGTAGAACCTGCATAAATAAGGCAGGAATGGCTCCTTTGAGTGTATATGCAATGTTTCAAAGTTGCAACGTTTATTACACAGATTTTTTTTTTACCAATCCCAAACAAGCTGTTGAATCATGTCTTATCAGAGATGTTAATATCAAGGCGAGGGTGTGTCCTTCTTCACTTAAAGTCTTAGATTCAATCCATAATCGTGTAAAAGGGGCTTAGACAATAGTTCTATCAAGACAGCACATCAAAATGAGTTGAAAATAGGAGTGAAAAAATCTGTTAACATATTACTGACATTTCCAGAAGAGCATTCAATAAGGAAAATAGGATAAGACTGCTATGCTTGCGAGCGAAGCAAATTAAGTAGCAGATTTTTGTGTTGCACAACTATCCTACTTTTACTTGGGTCCTGTTTTTTGCTTTGCAAATGTCAAGATAAAAAAAGATTACTTTATTCTGAACTTGCAACAAATGGATTAGGAGGTAACTTTTGTCATATTTTTATGAATCCTAAGCTTTTTCCTGTTCATACTCTAATTTAAATGAGTAAAATATGATGAAGTTGACGGTAAATAGGAACAAGCACATATGAAAATCTATCTGCCACTCCTCCTGGGGGAACAGTTTCTAACAAAGCAGATGAAAGATGAATCTGAAGAATTTACTTGTCACACCCTTCCCATATACTAACCTACCCAGTAACGCAAGAACAAAACCTGCCCTAAGGCCACAAGAAAGAAAAAAAAAAAAAAAAAACAGGCCACGCAAAGCCTCTGCCAAGACTGCCTTCCGCTTTTTTTCCCTACTCTTTTCTTTCCCTTTGGCTTTGTTCTTCAAAGCTACTTGAGCACAGCGGCAGTGCCGTTGAGACCTCAGACAGCCAGCAGATTTTCAGCTATCGGGACCAGCAGGTATTTTATGAGTGTGTGTACATAATCTGCAGTTTATTCAATAAAAAACTCAACGGTCTATTATTTTAAGACACTGCCATTTGTTTTGAGTAAGGTGCTTTAAACAGTTCATTTGAATGTCAGAAGCTGTGCAAAAAAAATTATTTTTGAACATTCTCAGAATAATATTAAGCTAAAGTAAGTTGCTCATTCTGCAGCTTAAAAAAGTAAATGAGCTTTCTCTGAGCTACGTCGGTTAATTTTGCTCACCTCTACCCCACATTCCTGTGCCCTTGCAGGCCTCTAGCTCACATGCTTACATAAACTTTCTCAGTATGCCCCCCCTCCTCTTCCCAAAGCCTTGGCAAAATGTTTCAAATTCCTCTACCTCGTTTGTTGAGCCTAGTGTAATACACTCCTAAACTTAGCTTCTTCTTACCCAGCAGCTTGATTTTCATATCACCCCCGAGTTCCCAGACATCTGTGGTTGATTTGTCTGTCTTAAAGATTTTAAACCTGATGTTCCGAGAATGATCTGTGACGTATAATGTAAAACAAACTGTCATCGAATGCAATGACTTCATCATTAAGGGGCATTTAGGTAATGTGATTTTTAGGCCTTCTCAACAAAAGAGTTTCTCAAAAGTTCTTCCCAATCACATAATTTTATTTGACCAACATGTAAAATCCCAACTGTTATCGCAATATCAATGTGTGCATAATCACAAAGGGTTGACTGGAGGCAGTATTTGATATATCAGGTCCTGTGTCATAAAATTCTGCTAATCAATAATATATTTGGCCAACTGGATGGACTTTCATTTTATAACCACACCTGATTTAAATCTTCCTTATCAACATCACAGAGCTCGGGGGTTGGAGGCTTGGAGTTGCAGGTTAAGTCAAAGGTGGAGAGTTCGACATCAAAGGTTTGTTGTGTATTGGTTATCAGCACAATTCAAAAGGTTAGCTTTTCAAAATATTTCAATTCTGGAATTATTTAGATCCATGATCAGCCCTGCCGTGTGGACTAAATGTTGAAACGATAAAAAATACATTCACATATTAACACAATGCTGTTTCCATGGATATATGACCTTATTTATATATATGGGACAAATCCAAAAAAACACCCTGACTGGGAAGTTTCCATGTGGCCCTTAACTTGAAGCTTGTGTGCCTTCAGTTGTCATCAATAGTTCTGCATTTCCATCGTTTTTTTGATGTGCATTTTGAAGTATCGCATTAGAACAGCTTGACGGAAACAGCACAATTCGAATTAACTCACTAAATTTCGCAAAAAGGTTTTTATGCTCGCTTGATGTGGTTTTTGACTTTTTCGAAAAAACAGTAAATGCACTAAAGAGGAGATGGAAACGTCTGTCGAACCAGTTCTGACGTCATGAACATATACCTCACATGACTGATCAGCTGTTTCAGTTGCCGCCGTCTTCTCGGATATTCCCATAACGTTCGCAAACAGATCTGGAAGCAACAAAAGGTACCAGCGAAGAGACTCAAGCATTTCTTAGTCTCATCCGTGTGGGAAAGAAAAACTTGGCGCATTCATTAAAGCCTCGCTCCATCACTGATCTGCGGTCCATGCTAGTTAGCAACTGCTACTTCCTGTTTATTACAGCTAACAACGTATGACGAAGTTACACTGTGCGTCTCAAGGTTAATTCGCTACAAAACGTCTGATGCACATTTTTCTTTTTTGATATTTTAACAGTTTGCTCAAAATTCGCATGAGAATTGGATGGAAACGCAGCTACTGTATCAATATGCTATTTAACTAGTTATTTACTTAGCAATGTAAAACAATTTGTCCTCCAAATTTCTTCGCTTTTTGCTTTTTTATCAAACGTAAATGTTTCAGGTTATCAAGCATATTTTAAAATGACACAATGATAACCTGATCAAAAATACAAATACTGTTTTCAGTAATCCTTTCATTTTTGATGAGGGAAAGAACATTTAGAATCTAATCTGGCTCTATGTTAAAAAATACAGGGTATTTGCCTCCTTGTTAAGTCATAAATCACTTGCGGTTATAAACACATTTCTTTGGTTTAGTTTCTCTAGCCATGCACAGTCCCAAACCATCTGATTACAGAATCAAGAAATAACTAGATTTTGTCTGATAACATGAAGTAGGCTTAAAGATCTCCAAAAGCAACATATCATGGCAAGATTTAAAGTAATTCAGTGACCGATAAGAAACAAAGTCATCGACATCTATCAGTCTGGAAAGGGTTACAGAGCCGTTTCTAAGCGTCGTAAACCACAGCGAGCCTCAGCGAGAACAATGATCCACAAATGCAGACATGGAATAAAAGGACCCAGAACATCAGTGAAAGCAATGCAGGCCTCAATATGTATTAGTCATTAGTTAGGGGGCAAATACTTTCTCTTAACACTGTAGATTGCAAAAGATATAAATAAACAACAACGACTTTCTGTGCTTGTTAAGGAAGACCAACAATGATAATAAACGTAACACATCTCAAGCCATCAATTACATCTTTTAGAGTTTTTTGTTGTTGTTTGTTTTCTGAGAGTTGCTTGTCGGCCGTTTTGGGACCAGATGGTCCTCCCATTTAATCTTTCCTCTAAAAATGTTGTCAAGTGGCTGGTCATCATGGGCTTTACCCTAAATTAAATCTAGTTTGCTTATTCCAACCAATCCCTGTTTAGTGGCAGCTTCAGTCAGCAGGTTCAATTCACTTCAACACGTCATCTCAAAGCACTCAAAGTCATACACACACATTGGTCAAAAGGTGTTTTCTGTCTAAGGAAACCCAGCCGATTGTGTCCAGTCTTTGGCAGGTTGACAATGATTACAATGTATTTTAGCCATTATACTGGATGCCGCCAGAATGGAAGGGCATTTGATATATAAGCAGATCAAATTCTTTAATAATACTATCAAACCTGAACCACTGGACATTACTCTAGCAGAAGCAGCGTTTATGTAAGTAACATGACTCACATAAATTCCTCTGGTCCGTTTGGAGGGCAAAGAGGGGTCATAATATTGGGATTGGTCTGAGAGATAATCTTGATGAAAAAAAGCCGCATGAAGCCTTGTCTCTCAAATCTCCCTCAACATACCAGACAAACTATTAGAGCCTTTAGAGTCAGTGAGCCATTTCCACTTCATGCATGACCGGGCGCTGGTACTTGTGACAAAAAAAAAACGGCTGTCAGCAGCTAGCCTATAGTAATGGGATTTTTTTTTTAACAAATGTGTTCAGGGTGGTGAGTTTTAGGGGGTTAAAGCACTAGTTGGGGCGAGTACAGGTATTTGGTTCCTTAAATATACAGCCATGGAAATTCTGAAATGCATGGTTCCAAAAGAAAATGTTAATTATTAGTTTGTACATTTGAGTAAGCTAAGAAAAGAAACAGGATTGCTAGCTATCTGCAACAAAATGACTAAAGGGATTTTCCTTTCCATATTAAAAAAATCTCTTTAATTCCACTTGAGATAGCTTTTGAGATTTAGTTGACAATACAGAGCTTCCATTGTGAATGAAAAGCCTGTTCAAAGGTCCCTTCAAAAGAAAAAAAAGCCTCTGAGTAATACAAAATCACTGCCGTATTTGAGCGCAGCCTTTACTGTATACCTCAGAGCCCTGAAAAGCTGCCTGCCTGTTCCTCTGATAACACCGAGAACATCTCAGTTCATTTCTGCACGTTATTTCCTGCACATGTTTTCGCACAACAATGACGTCGCCAACAGCAAAACTGAATCCACTGTGGTTTGTTCGTCTATAAAAATAAATCCCTATTATCGTTATCTTACATGAAATGTAACATTTCCGCTGATGCGGCACAATTGCATCATTTCTCTGAAGAACATTTCATTATGTTCAGGTACCACTCCGCAGACCAAACGGCTGAACTCCTGCAGGGACCCGACTGCATAAAACACACTGAATCCCAAAAATGCAAAACAAGAAATAAAACAGTAGTTCTATGGAAGCATTTCTAGACAAAGTGTAAAATGTTTTGGTGATATTGTTAATGGTCAACTGTGCTGCCGAGACCGTATATCTTAAATTACACCAAGACATGTCTGCAGCTTCTGCTTGTTGCCTTCCAATGCCGCAGCAATAATTTCAACCCAGCCGCAAATTAGTTCACCCTATAATTATAGGGCCACAGCTTCTTAAATTTATACTTTGACTTTTCTGTATATTTAACAAACACAGTGTGTCATTCAGTTAATTGTAGAGATGAGAGTCTGATTAACACTTCCAACTTAAGGAAGAAATCTAAATATATTAATTGAAGGTAGTGATGCTTCGACAGTATTAGTTAACTAGAGACGGAGCATTCAGACCATTGTTTTATTGACTGGCTCTGACTGCACACTGGCAGGTCAAACGCTGAAACGTCTGACATTTTATCCAGATCATTAAATGCGTCAAAACTAAGACGTCTACAGAACATCAACGAACAGCATTAGTTGTGATGTACTGTTGTTCTCAGAAGAATTCATGATTTTTTTTTTTACATCTGAATAAAAACATGCTATACTTTTCCTGTTATAGTCATTATAAAAAAAATCTAAATCGGTCAATATAGTTGGTCAAACTTCAAAAGAAACTAATTGGTCTCAAGCAAAGCCTAAAGACATTTAGAAAACATTTAGAAAACCTGCAGACCTGAAGTCCATCAGAATCGATCTGCCCTAGGGATGGGCAATATGGCTCCGAAATTGTATCCCGATATCTTTTTATTTTTATTTTTAGAACAATAAATGTGAAGAAAAAGTTTCAACACAGTTGGTTTGGCTATAAATCTAAAGTCAGACACCCAAAAATGCAAAGAATGCTCTAAAGTTAAAGCTGAACTGAAAACAAATGTTATTTATAAAAAAATAAAAAAATAAGTACAAATATTTTAATATTAGTAATAGTAATATAATAGTAATGTAATAGTAATAGTAATATTCAACTATCTACTCATGGAATAAACTGTGGTTCAAACACCAACGGTAACAAACCATCCCATACTGTATTTATTTATTTTCGGTTGAAAGCATCATCAATTAGTTTATCATTATCACTATTAAACACAATCCTTACCATGATAAAAAAACTATTTCAACAATAATAAACAACAATACACAGCAGGGAGAACTCCCACGTTCCTATTTCCATATTCATAACATTTACTGTTGCAGGCAGACAGCCCTTCTCCAGGCTCACAGCACATATATCCACACAGTCACAGTTTTCTGACGTACAGACTAGCTAAATATTATCATCATTACAGACTGCACTTGGGAACATCTGTGAAGTTACAGACAATATAAAATTTGTTAAAAGCACACCTATCAGCTTCTGAGGTTTAAATATGTAAAACAATCCAGCCTTTTTCTGTATTATTTATCGAATCAATTAAATACATCCTAAAGTGTACAAGGCCTAAGTCGCTGACTCCGTCATGTCATTATTTATTAAATGACGATGGGAAACGGAAACAAGTACACTTCCACAGCCGCACTGAGTCATCTGTCTCCATCTAATCCCAGCTTCTTCATCTTTTACTCTCACACCAACTACCTCCATGCCCTCTTTCACTCCATCCATAAATCTCCTCTTTGGTCTTCCTCTGGGCTTCCTGCCCGACTGCTTCAGCCTCAACATCCTTCTCCTCGTGAACTCACTATCCCTCCTCTGAGCACGTCCAGAGCATCTCGGTCTGCCCTCTCCGGCTTTATCTCCATAACATCTAACATGAGCCGACCCCTCTGACGAACCCATCCCTGATCCCATCCGTCCTCGTCACTCCCAGAGAGAACCTCGGCATCTTCATCTCTGCTGCCTCCTGCTCTGCCCGCGGCCTCTAAACCACACGACCTTCTACACCTTTCCTTTCTTTTTCACCGATACTTTTCTTTTTATCACACAACGCACCCGACACTTCTCCACCCGTTACAAGCTGCTCAGACACGTTTCTTTGCCTCTTTTTTCCACACTCGCCGAACAGGCCATTAAGTTAAGGCAGATAAATGCTGAGCTATTGTTAGGCTGGAAACGACCACGAGAGAATAGCTGATCGTCTAAAGTGACAAACAAGGGTGCGCGTGGAGTGCGGTACTTTTGAATATATAATCATTCAATGCGTTAAATGGTCGGAGTTCGCCGGCGAAGGTCCGCTTGGCAGTAAATGAACACATAATGAGGCACATCCCGCTGCACGAGGCGGCTCTATGTTTCTTTAAAAAGATTTAATGGACTGAAAGTGCAGCATACTTTTAACTGGAGAACGTGTGGTATTCATTTAGCAACCTACAATCAACTTTGTCCCGCCACACATTCCTGGTGCCATCGCCACGGTGACGGCACTCAAGCAAAGACTCTTTGGAATCGTCTGCCACTTTGCGGTCCAACGTTTATCTCCAACAAATGGAAGATGAGGGACGGGGGGGGGCAAACAGCGAACACTTTTAAACACCAAAATGATGCACAGGAACTAACCGGCCTTTTCTGAGGAATGTATTTACTCTCGCGCGGAGAGCTTGCAAAATAAAGACGGAGCGGAGAAAAAGGTGATTTCATGTGGAAATGGAACAGAACTTTGTCGTTACCCGTCAAACTGTTTCGTTTACTTGCACAAAGAGTGCTTTCACAGCAGAGGCTGCAAACAGCTTCAAGTGAAAGGGCAATGCATATTTTATCCGAGGGAAGAAAGGGCAACGCATGCATTATCCAGCCAGCATCTGCTTCCCATGTACAACAAATACTATCAGCTCTGGTCACCCTGCGCACTCAATGATTTCCCTTCCAGGCAGGACACAACAGCTTTGATTACATTTTCAGAGTAAGTTCTCATCGCCAGAGCATTTGTTTGCCCTTTTTCCTGCGTAAGAATGGCACAACAAAGGAAAAATAACAATTACAAAGCAGAATACGGGGGAGGGGGGGGGGGGTATCACTGAGCAGTTTAAACCACAGGAATAAGAAATAGCTCAAAGAAAAATCACTAGTGAGTGCTTAAGGTGAAGGATTATGAGTTGACAAGTTGTTATAAATATGCTGTTAATCCTGATTTCTTGAAATCTACACTGTTTGCAGATTAAAACAGCTGCATCTGCTTCAAAATTACTCACTGTACAAAACGGCCCTTTATTTATTTGTTTCGGATTTACTCGCAGCTATATGACCTTTTGATTAATGGGACCATAGCTACTCAGGCAGTCCCTTTTATGTCCCACATATGGAAAAAGAGGTCTTCTCCTGGTGGAACTTGCAATCACGCTGCGCGTCTTTAGCCTTTTGCCTGAACTTTTCCTTTAAATAGACTTCTCACTTGATGCAAGCTGCTGTAAGACAGCAAGTATTTGCCAAATGGCTAAGGGTAAATGAACAAGTGAACAGACGATTGCTCACCGGAATTAAAAGTCGCTATCTGTGGATTGTTGACTGATTTAAGGTGCGCCAGGATGAATCAGGTACGCTTTGAGGAGCGGGGACTTGCCCGGGTTAATCAAGATAAGCATTCTTTTATTGCTAGCCTGTATGGACCCGTAGTCATGCGACGGTTACTGGTATCAAAGTAGAGGCCGGTTTCAAAATGAGATGCTTTTAACGAGACGGGCTGGAATGTTCTCCAATTTTATGAAGTACAAAGTTAACCAGCGCCCAGCCCAGCACTGCCTATCAGATGGCTGAAAGAAGCAAAAAAAAAAAAAAAAAAAAAAAAAAAAAAGAGTAATCTGGCAGCTTGGATGCATTTCTGTTTGCAAAAGGCTAAACTAGCCTCAGACACCACTCCCTTAAAACTACCCCCAGCAAGCAGCACTGGCTGTAACATTCTCCTTTACTTAATCTTTATCTATAGAGTATTTTCATACACAACCAGATCCGCACAAAGCCCTTTACATCAGATAAAAAACAACAAGCAAAACATATAAAATGTGGATATAAATGTTCTACAATTAAATACGACTTCTTAGAAACGACAATTGAAAATTAAGATCACAAATGAACAGCAATTGAATTACAAGAAACTAAAATCTACACTCATTTTAACAAGATTTAATATGCCCCATGTCCAGCAGTCATGGGGCAAGAGCTGGGTTACACCCTGGTCAGGTCACAGGTCCATCACAGAGACATAAACTCCCACCTAAAGGGCAGAAAGGCCCCAGGCTGGGATTTGAACCCAGGACCTTTTGTGCTGCAAGCCCACAGCGCCACTAACTGCAACACTGTGCGACCCTTGATCACACCACCATAACAAAATAAGTAAAAAAGATAGCAAAACTAAACTAAAACTCCTTAATTATGACTATAAAAACACTTATGCTAGTCATAATTAATGTTCGCATATCCTGTTTACGTCACGCTGTTTGGAATACTTTTAAATTCATATTTTTTCAAATGTTTGCAACTTATTCTCAACAGGCAACACTTGTTTTTGAGGAGTTACATGCAAACACAGCCTTCTCAAGATTACTACTGACCTACATACAGTATGTAGCGCTCTGGTGGCTTACTCCACAGCTAAGACACATTTTATGGTGCGAGCAAAGCTATGGGTGTCGGAATCAGGAGAACTCGGTGGAAAAGGTGAAAAACTCTTCACCCCCTGTCTACTTTTCTTTTTAAAAAAAGGATCACTGTTTCCCATTTTAATCACTTCTAGTCAACCGTCGTAAACAGCAGTAGGCCTAAAACCATTTGAATATATAAACTAGAGGCAAAGGGGTGACGGGTGAGGGGTCTCTGCTCTTCCAGCTGAGTTTGCAACATCCTGCCTCTGTTGTGATTTCTGCAAGCATGAAGGTTGACTGTGAAGCAAGCTCCTCAAATTTAGCTCTGCTGCTACAGCGCCCATCTGTCAACCACAAGATTAGTAGCTCAATTGCCGCTGTCGGCCCTTAAGACGGCAAATTGGTTGTTTTCACATGAAGTCTGACAAAATGGGTTTAAAAAAAAAACCAGAAAGACATAAAAGAAGGAGAAACCAAGAGCTCATTTGAAAACAAACACTCCACTACACTAGATTCACACCAAACTCGAAATCCTTGAGTTGTGTTACAACTGCAAATACTTGAGCAGCAGTGACAGATTCAAACTAAGACAGTTAGAAAAAAGAAAAGTTAAAAATTAAGGTTTAAAGCTAAAATTATATGGAATTATTGCACTTATAGTTACATAGTTATTTCACAAAACAGTATCACCTGCACTAGTAAAGTACACCGAAATTCCCAATTGTGTATTGTCAAGTTGGAATCCATGAAAGTTTTCGAAGCAGAAAGTATTGAGCATATATATATATATATATATATATATATATATATATATATATATATTGGTATATATATATTGGTATATATATTGGCCGATTGGTAGGCAAAGACTAAAAGTCTGATATATGTTTATTACGTGCAGTCATTAAATGCATCAAAACAAAGAACAACAACCATTTTCAGTCTTTAAATGCATCAACCACAGCAAGAGCTTTGACACATTTTTTAAATCAGATAGCGCTTATTGAGACATATGGTGTGATGTAAAAATATGAATCATCCTCCAATTCTTTCTTTCCTACATTTTATTTAGGATTTTTAAAACAACGTAAATATGTCATCCAAGCAGGATACTTTTAGATAAAGCCGACCATTTTCCATTGATTTGCTCTGATTGTCAACTGGCAGGTCAAATAGAGTTTCTTGTTTCTTGTTTATGAAATGCATGAAAAAACACCTTTACTTTTTGGTCTGTAAAATATCAGTCTATAGTATGTGCTGTCATAAAATCAAATTATGGTTATAAAAATGTGCTTTTGCGTGCAAATAGAGCACATCTTGTAATTCCTTTGTTTTCAGTTGGATTCAAAATGCTTGCCTCAATTAAATAACGTGCAGCACATTTTTATACTTGGAATAAAAATTTCACAAATGTTTAAAGTAGGAATCAGCGAGTCAGACCTTATAGAAAGCCGGAGATCGGTGTAGGCCAGGCAGGGTCTGACCAGTTCTTCTCCAAGCATTAGAAATCTTAAGAACTTCTCAAAGTTAACTCGGTCAATTTAAGAATTAAGTCAAGTGATGCTGGTGGTGGATGAAACCTTTGGATTTGCATAAATGGATTTAAACATATCGAAAGCTTGTCTGTTTAGTCTACACAGATTAAAAATGGCTTTAGGCAAACAGAAAAATAAAAGCCTTGGGAGGTAAACCTAGTGTAGAGCATGAGAAGAAGCAAAGATAAGGCTGCGTTTAAATTAAAATGGCCACGATCCAGTGAGCACGGAGCTTTTAATAACTGAGAGGAAGTCTGGACAAACAGTTGCCACGGGCTCCCCAAGCAGATTGTCAGCAAGAAACCGGCAGAAGATGACGACAGCATGGAGGGTTTCCTTTAAGCATGCTGATGTAAGTTATTACAAAATGTTCTGCAAACCACTATGATTACGGTTTATAATCGTAGTCAGTGTCTCTTGAACAAATCAATCAATTATGTCCTTGCTGGTTTGATGGCTTCATTGTATAGAAAAAAAAAACTGCCATAGATTTCCCAGAAAAAGTAAGACGCATTAGAGTATAATGATACAAAATGGAACACAAATAAACACGATAGTGGTCTTTACAAACACGTACGCATGGGTTTAAGATTACATAAGTAAAAAAAAAGAGCAGCTTTTTTCGCATCTCTGCATGCCCAGTAACACATTTCATAGCCGGATGGTTTTTTTGGTTTCTGGCAGATTTTCTCACACCACAATTTTTTTTCTCCATTTATTTTCTAGCTTTAAACTATTTATTGACAGCATGCAGCTGCAGCGCCCAGTCTATCTCGGTGTGTGTGCGTATATGAAACAGGGTGTGTAGCACATGCTTATATTTGCCTTTTAGAAGCTTTATACTCCAAACACATATGGCTCCTTTAAGAAACCTCACCCTTCATCTAGTTAAGTCATGGGAGGGGCATCACCACCTCGGCTGCACCTAGTTGTCTACTGACCTCGGATGTAAACCATAATAACAGGACCCAGCCCAGGGCAAGCCTACTATTGCACCTCTTGATAATCGCTTAATAAAGGCCTCTGAAATTAAGCAGAAGATAAAACCTGGTTCTCAGAATTTATGCCCCGCTGCAGATTTGACGTTAGATGTGGCCGCCGGTGGTAGCCGCGTGGCTCCAGGAAGTGCGTAAGGGCCTGCTCTGACTTAAAGGATTTTCAAGGGGAATGAAAGAAATTATGTAACATCCGTCTGAATTGTGTAATTCAAAAACCTCCTCAGACCGACTTAATTATGAGGAGTTCGTTATAAGCTGATTGTTTCACATGAAAGCAGGCAAATACGCCGATTTTGGCCACGGTACAACTAAATCTTTCACGTCGCATAGATCCTGGCATAATTCTGGCAGCTTCGCTACACTTTCTTTGCGAGCGGACAGTTAGGTTTTCATGCGCAGCAGACGGCGGCATACGACAGTGGAAAATTGCTATTGTCCTTCGTCTCCTTTGATGTCTTTATTTCCTGCCGTCTGGCTTGTCAAACAGCATTTCTAGGAGACATAAAGCAGAATCTAACCAGACTGTGTATGTTTGGATGCAGACTGTAATATCGCACAATATGTTCAACAGGTGTTGAATGTTGATTGGATGGTGATGGTTTCTTCAATAGTACACAATAGTAGTTATCATTTTATGTCGCTTTCAAAGCAGACAGATTGTAAACTTTGTGATTCTCGTGTTACACATGTTTGGAACAACTAAAGGGACGTTTTAATTTGGCTGTAATTAAAATGATAGATGACAATTGTTACACTGTACATAAATATACAGTTGTATGCAAATATAGAATAATAATAGAAAAGGGAAGACAGATGATTGATTTCTCTGTGTTTGTCAGTATAAAATGCTCAAATCAACATAGAAAACAGCAATACTCTATTTAAAAATTGTTTTACCTGTCAAACCATTACTCCCTGCTGCCCTTTCCAGAGCAAGTGTACTTTCATGAAGCATCTGAACGAATAATCTGCATAGCAGGAGGCACAGTCACTCCTAAATACTCGCTGGTAAAGCCGGACAAAGCAAATAAGCTTATTTTGTTGGCTAATAAGCTGAATTAGTAGGACCTTTAGAATTAGTTGCACTACAACTAGTAAAAGAAGATCAGATCATTTTGGAATTTTAATAATCTCTTTTGTTATGCATTGATTACCGATTAATCAAGCAGAAATTTTGTGTGGCCATTTTAAACTTTCTGGACAAAATTTTAAATGTAACTGTTTTAACAGGACTTATTTTGGGCTTTGTTGAAAACGTTATTGGTTAATGATTACATTTTTACGCTGCCTGGAACCCAAAAAAACACAACAAAAAACATATTTTTCCAAACAGTGAACCCACCAAAACTAAGAGCTACCGTGTCAAGCTTAATGTTGGGTTTCTCAACAGTAAGAAATGCTTTAATAAACAATGTTGAATTAAACTCCACATGCAGTTAATTCAGGCTGCGAGAGAGCGAGAGAGAGCAAGACTTTTGCAGATGACAGGAAGGGTGAATATAGTTTAGCAATGTTTCTTAGATTTCATTTTTTAGCGTAGTGTTCAATCTCTGCCAACCTGGGATATACTGTGTTTGAACATGCTGGCAGCCATCTGAAATTGTATTTACCCTCCTTCCGGGATTGCAGCCCCTAATGGTAGCCTCACTAATTGATAACACTTGATATTATTCAACGGTTCAAAATAGAAACTTGAGTCAACTTTCTTTTAAAGTGATTGTAAAACTCTGTTCAACAGTGACTGCTCTCTGATGCACAGTGCGTTGCTGACTCTATTCATCACATAAATATAAATAAATGATAACTACTGACACTAGATGAAAGAAAATATTCTTAATGCTGTACTTATATCTTCTTTTATTGTAGCTCTTGAAATAAAAATGTCAGTCTGCCAAAATAAGTACTGACAAATCTCGCTGTATCTCTACTTTTATTTAGGATTTTACACTTATTAATTATAAATTAGTTTAATAGCATGTATTCCTGGTGATATATATATATATATACTCAAGTCAGAAGAACATTATGGTAATGGTAATGACAAAACTGCGCCCTGAAATAAAACAGTGGCACACAAACATCTTTCTTATAATCATCACTCCAAATGTTCGCACACACCAAGCCTGGTCAGATATTGGAAAGGCCACTCAGGCATTAAAAGAGTGAGACAATCTGAGCTTGCATTCCCTCTGTAATTCAGTACCCCAAATGTCACAGTTTCTAATTTTACAGAAAAAGGATTTTGTGATGAATTATCAAAATCCTTCTCTTCACACAAAAGCAGCCGATGTCTGGTCCAGCGTTTACGTTTCCCAGCATCTATCTCTGTAAAACAAGATCTTATTTCAGATCAGATATCTCAGAACAATCCCAGAAACAATCACAAAGCCGTCACAGCTGACAAACGACCTGGAGTACACAACTCTTGCTGAATTTACCAGGCAGGTCTTTCCCGCAGAGGTTCCCTGAAGAGACTTCCCCCCTGTACTTGTTGAATTATTCACATGCATCTCATCTGAACTGAAGGTAAAAACCATCTCTTTATCAGGTAAAGGAGCCAACTGATAAGTCACTCTTTCCTGGCTTTCTCATACAGAGACGAACCAGTGTGCTTACAAGTTCCATGCCAATATATTATACATAAATTTCACTGCTTCTTTCAGATATGAAATATGAATAGCAGAAAGAGAACTTTAATCAGAAACGGGGGAAAAGACACCTTAAAGTAACCAAGACTGGAATAACAACATTAAAAAATGAGGGCAGCTGAAGTGGCCCACTATCTCTAACTCAGGTGATCGGGAGTCTTATTAGAATTCCAGACTGAATATTTATAACTAATTTGAGCCAGCTGTTAAAATCATTAAAGACAGCTTAGCATGTATTAACATATATTTTGCAACATAAGAAATCCACAAATAAAAAAAAAAAAACTCCATGGAATCAACACCAGAATAAAGAATGTGCTAATTTTCATGGTCAAAATAGACTGGAAAACATCTAAATCCAAATAATCTTCAGGTGCATCTGTATCGTGAGAGGTTGGTTGGGGGAAATAAAACGGTTGTGAAATCACTTTAAATATTTTTGCTACCAGGGTAACTGCACAGGTATGTCGCCAAATGTCTGGGAAGCAGCTGCTCTATCTGGTTCTGCTATCAGTTCCTCCACAAAAAGGAAAAATGACTGGAAAAGCCAGTAAAAGAAACTACCTTTTACCACATTTCCACACAGGAAAGAAATGTCAGCTCACTATCCCAACTGAATTCTATTTAAAGATGCACCGACCAATCAGCAAGAGATGCCGGTTTTTCCTGATTCGCTCTAATTGGTGATCAGCAGGGGAAATACAGATAAACAAAGGCTGATTTTTTTTTTTTTTTTTGTAGTATTCATGATCCACTTTTTTTACATTATCAAAATGAGGTACAAGGAAGCCTAAATGGAGAAATCAGTTAGAGGAGATGCTCAAATGGACATAATTATGTAACTTCAGCATTTCTAATGTTGGAGTTTAAAAAATGAATATCAAATGGGAACAGGCAGGTCTGACCTCAATAAAAGACAGAAATTGGTATCAGCGAGTAAAATATAGACATATAGACTAATATACAGAAACTCACCTGTTTCTTCGTCAATGGCGAAGACTCCTAGGCCAGATCCATCTCTTATGGAGTAGCGAATCTCTCCGTCTCGTCCCGAGTCCTCGTCTTCAGCTGAGACTGTCATCACAGAAGTCCCGATGAGGGCGTCCTCTTTAATAAATCCCTTTTCCACAAACGACCTGAACAAAGGCCTGTAGAGGTTCTCGTTCACGTCCACTACTTCAACCTCGATGAAGCAGGTGGAGGACAACGATATCGGCTTCCCTTTGTCCTTAGCCTTGGCTGTCAGGTTATACACCTGTTTGGTCTCATAGTCCAAATTCTGGACAATCCGAAGAGCTCCGCTGAGTTTGTCGACTTCAAAATGTCCGTCTCCATTATCGATCAGGCTGTACCGCACTTGACTGGAAGGTCCAACGTCAGGATCGTGCGCTTCCAGCCACATGATCACAGTACCAATAGGAAGGTCCTCCCTGACTTTTACACGGTAATTAGGGGGAACAAATTTCGGAGGATTATCGTTCACATCTTCCAGGGTGATTTTTAGAGGCACTGTGGACACCAACTGAGGCTCGCTTGCTGCTTGGTCTTGTGCCGAAATCTTCAAAACATAAAACGGATATCGCTCCCGATCCAGTGGCTTTGTCACGGTCACCACTCCGGTTAGTTCATTGATAGCAAAATGATCTGTTCCTGCTAGGATGGAGTACTTGACGATCCCGTTGTCCCCCTGATCCTTATCCGTCGACTCCACCTGGATAATTTCGGTCCCGACAGGTGTGCTCTCGCTTATTTCAACCGCGTAGGACTCCTGCAAAAACTGAGGGCTGTTATCGTTGGCGTCCAGGATTTTCACGTCCAACAGGCGTGAGGAGGATTTCTGCGGTATCCCGAGATCGTACACGGTAATGTTGAGGGTGTAGTGGTCCGTCGTTTCGCGGTCGAGTGGAGAGTAAACCAGGAGCCAGCCGGTTTCCATGTCAATTATGAAGCGGCTTTCTGCGTCTCCTCCTGAAATAACATACACTAATTTCCCATTGAAGCCACTGTCTGGGTCTGTAGCACCTAAATGAATGATCCGAGCCCCAACAGGGAGGTCCTCTTTGACCTCAACAAAACCCGGGAAAGAGTCATCAAACAGGGGGGAGTACCGATTGACTGAGTAAATGTCCATGAAGATGTCCTCCGGCTCTGACTGGGTGTGGATTTTGCTGCCCTGGAGCAGCTTCTCCGCCAGCATGGTGGCCACACCCGTCTCCACACATTTCACCTGGACGGGCTTGCGTGCCGTAATGACGGTTATGTTCATGCTCGTCGGCTGAGTCTCGTGCTCGCCGTCAGTGGCTACGACCTGTAAACTATGAAACGACACTTTAGCTGCCTCCCCCTCGCTCAGCGTGCGCTTCAGCGACAGCAGGCCTGAGTTTGGGTTCATCTCGAACAGATCGAGATCGTTCCCGGATTTAATGTAGTACCGCACAAGCTGCAGTTCATCAGCATCTATCGCAGAGGCTGTTGTAATCTGCTCTCCCACTCCGTGATCTCTTGGCACAGTGACCTCACAGTCTATGTTTTCAAACAAAGGCTTATTGTCATTCAGGTTATTTAAAGTGATGGTAACCGATGCCTCCACCTCTCTTCGGAAAGGGGATCCCCAGTCGGATGCCCTGACTTTCAGATTGTAAATCCTGGGCATGAGCTCATAATCCAAGACCTCTGAAGTGCTGACGACACCGGAAAAGTAGTCAATGACAAACGGCTGGGGGCTCAGGTTTGTAATGCTGTAGGTCACATAGCCATTCTCCCCTTTATCTAGATCAGTGGCTCTCACCTCTACCACACTGGTCCCAATAGGTACGTTCTCATCAACAATGGCCTTGTAGGATGTCTGCTGGAACTCAGGTGCGTTGTTATTCACATCGGTCACGTCAACGACCACTTTTGTGGCCGCTTTTTTGTCAGCGGTGATCACCTCTAGCTCAAACTTTGAGGAGATATCAGCGTTGATTGGTCCTGATGTGGTAATTAGGCCAGTATCTGGGTTGATGCTGAATTTGTTCTTGTCAGAGCTGTGTTTAAAGGCATACTTCTGATGGGGATACCTCGGCACAGCTGTCACCATAGTCACAGGCGTGTGAAGGGGGGCGAATTCACTCAGATTGACTCTGTAGACGGCCTTCTCAAACACCGGAGGGCCCTTTTGGAATTCTGCAGACGTGATGTGCACTAGTTTAGCAGATGAAAACTGAGGTGGGTTGCCTTTGTCCTTCGCCTGCAACGTGAGATTGTATCCGAACGGCTGGCTGTCCCAGTCCACTTCCTTCACAGCTTTTATTTTATACTCTTTGCTCCCAGGGCTGCTTCGCACAGCCTTAAACTGCTGCAGCGGGTCGCCGGCCACGACGATCAGCGACGATATCTCTCCGTTTGGTCCCTGGTCTTTGTCCTCCACCGTCACAACGGCGTATGTGGGGTCGTAATCTGCATCGGAGGGTGACAAGGTCACCGCGGTGATCACAGGCGCGTGCTCGTTGGCCTGCTCCACCCGCACGGTGAGCTTCGCCATGCTGCTGAAGCCGCTGCTGCCGTACAGCTTCATTCCCCTGTCCACAGCCAGGATCTCCAGCTCGTACAGTTTTGTCTCGGAGTAGTCCAGTTTGCCGGTGAGCGTCACCACCCCGCTCGTCGGGTGGACGGCAAACATGTCCGTCCACTCTCTAAAGCTGTAGTAGTACTCGCCGTTCGTACCGATATCCGCGTCCGTCGCCGTGACCTTTGCCACGCTTGCGCGTATGGCCGTGTTCTCCGGCAGAGAGATGCTGTAGGACGTCGGTGAGAAGAGAGGCCTCAGGTCATTGGTGTCCAGTACCTGCACCTTCACTCTCGTACGGCACTCCAAGTTTGTGCTCCTCTCTGAAGCTTTGACAGTGAGCATGTAGTGGTCTTTCACCTCCCGGTTGAGAATGGCAGTGCTGCCTCCTTTGGTCCTTATCCGCATGAAACTGAAATCCCCCAACAAGTAGTCCTCTGCTTTGAACAAGTTCTCATTGTCCCCGGAGACGATTTTGTACCGTATCTCCCACGTTGGGTCTGCGACGTAGATCCCCATCTTGGTGTGACTCTCCAAGTAGGTCTTAGCAGCAGAGTTCTCATATATGGTGGCATTGTAAACAGAGTGGGTGAACTGCATGGAGGCGGCCCTCGCAAACCTTTGGCTTCCTGTGCAGCCAGAGAAGAGCTGCAGGAACAGTACAAGCAGTGCCGCTGAGTGCCTCCCCATTATCGTACCTTGATCTTCACAGAGCCACCTGAAACAGAGCAATATCAGACAAAAAGAATTGTGTTAACATTAACTGATAGAAGACATTGGCAGGGATTGCAAATTAATGAAAACAACTGCAAGAAGCCAGACTGCATTGAATGACTTAACAAATGTGGGCCAGGCTGGTGAGTGGCTTGATGGGTTCCATGTGGAAATAGGATGAAGCAGAGCAGCCAATCAGGTGACAGATCTGAGCTGGCAGTGTGCCTCTTATGAGCACATTGCCAAGATAGCGACCATGCACACTTCTGAACAGTTAGATTGAACTCCACCCTGTGCAGATCATTGCCAATAGAAACAGAAAGGGGTAATCTGTCTTCATTTTAATAGATTTAAAATTTTCAAATTCACATGCAACAGACACAAAAGCAGAGAGAACTATTTATAATCACTCCTGGCTTCTAAAGAACAAACAAGTGGTATGTCGATATTTTTTTCCACCAATAAAATGTAAACTGGCAAATAGAAACGGAACTTGGTAGTGAAGTGTGGTTTTGCAGTTTGAAAAAAATAATACAAAGTTTAAGAAAAAAAAAAAAAAGGAAAACGTTTTTTTGCTAGGTGCATTTTTGGGTTGATGACGTCACAAGATTCAAACTGGTCAGCTGGTATTCCTAAACATTACAGAGTTATTAGCCCCTTTCTCAAGATTTCAATGTAGATTTTGGAGCAATCGGGTTGCACTTCGCCTTGATGAATGCTGCTGTGAAAGGCAGCAACCAAAGGTAACAGGTAAAAATAATATGTGTGCAGTCATTTCTGAGCTTTCCATGTTGCCCGGGTCCACTTCATAAACCACATCCTTGTGTTGTAATGTTGCAAATTTTACTAAAATCCACGCATAGTGTTTTGCTGCAGCCCTACAAAATGAACATAAGCACATATGAAGGCTGATTTGCTTTTGCCTTTTGTGATGTCACCAGAATCATGTGTCCGGGGGAAGCCTTTTTTTTTAGGGGGGGGGGGGTATACTTTCTCTTTCATTTACAATAAAGTAGCAAAAGAAATAAAGAAAATGGCAATTCTCTGGAGGTAATAAACTATATTTAAAGTGGCTGATAGATTTTACAAAAAAAAAAAAAAAATGAAGGTAGCTTTAAAACTAAATTATAAATCCAGGCAAAAAGCATTTCAGAAAATAAAGCCACATGCGCTCTTTACAGTCTGAAAGGGTTAAAAATCAGCGCCTAGGCGGCTGGGAAACTGTTCCAGCCGCTTTCCAGCCTCCCTCCTGGCTCTCTGTGTGGGAGACCATACAAAGACAAATAAAAAGCAGAACGTTGCTATGTCTGCGCTGGAGTGGTTCTTATTTAAAAAAAAAACCTGCATTATAGACTTTTGGCGTGGCGCAAATGACCCTTATTAGGTTTAGTCATTAAGACTGTATGCGGGATTAATAGGTGAGGCGGTACGGAAGCAATTCCACCTTAAATCTGAAAATACTGCCTGCAGGTATGAAAAGATCCATCTTGAGGGAGCGCATTGTGAAACATTTCAATGAAACGCACAACTTCTTTATTATTCCCTGGCATTAAAAAAAAAGTATAGAACGTTTTCTAGAAATGCATTTCCCCGCAAAGGGCGCCGCTTCTTGTTAGGAAACCAAAAGTTAACAGTTAAAGATAATAAGTTAGGTGCCTGGAGAGTCTTTCATTTTCAAACCCCATCCCCCAACTCCAACCATTCACTCCGTGAAACGATGGCAGCCGAGCGCTGGGCAGAGATTTGCTTCTTTTTATTCTTCCCCAAAGCCACAGCACAGAGCTAAACAACGCAGAAAGCTTCGCCCGAGTGACCTGTGCGCGTTTGTGATCTCAAAAATGGGATTAAATAGTTTGTTTAACATTCAGGTCAAACTTCTGGAGAGCACGCAGCGGCTGGCTGGCTTCTTTCAGAGCCTGCAGCACCACAATAGCTTCAACTTTCCTCCACCTTAAAAAAAAAGATGCAAAAAGCGGCCCGTTTAGGAAAGCGCGTTAGAATGAAAAGAACAACGTACCTCTCTTCTTATTAATAGTCCCGAAGATTTGGAGGTTTGTCATGAAGTTTCTGTAGTTCAAATCTCCGCATGGTAATACGTGGACTGCTCTCCTCTCCGTTACTCCGTCTGCCACCAGTCGGCAGGCTCTGTTTTTTCCACGCTCACTGACGCGCTGCTCTGCTCGCCTTTCTCTCTTCCTTCCACTCGGGATCTGACCGATATCTCTCCGCGCTGCGCACGTCCGGATCTACTTACTTGGGCTGGCAGCGGCAGCATAAAAGCGCTCCGTTGGACCCGAGCGCCCGGCTCTGACTGCTCTGTTTTGCCAATTCCTCAACCTGTTTTTATTTTTATTTTTCATGCAAAGTGTTATTACAAACGCGTAACAAATGATACAAAATATGTATCAATTATGACGTTGTAACACATTGCATTTGTTAAAACGTGAGCCGGTTTGACAAAAAATAAAAATAAAATAATGAAATGAATACGTCCGACCTTTTTAAAAAGCCGAATAGTGATCAGGTTAAAGCTCTGAAAACGGACCCATTCTATCTCAGCGCTGACTTCATACGTCCAAATGCACCAACCTATAAGGAAGAGATTGGAATCGGCCAATTTTTCCTAATCTGGCTGTGGTCCATCATCAGTAGGTGAAATATTAAACGTTATTCATCAAATGCCCCCAAAAAGCAACAGCTCCCACCATTCTCAGTCAACAGCCAACATCATGCACTTTCATGCAATTTCTGAGGTTACTGAAAATCAGACAAAGGTTCGAGGCATAGGCGTTATGCATAATAAGGGACATAAATAAATCAAAGGAAAATGATTTAAACAACGGAATCGGAATGTCGGACCTCAAAGGAAGCCATAAATTGGTCTCAGCCATGAAAAGCCTGATTGGTGCATCTCCAGACGCGGCTAAAACATGCCCTCTGATGAAAAGCCCCGATTTGCAAACAAAATAGCAACTAAGGCTTTGCAGAGGATGAATATCTAATGTGGTAAAGGTTATTTTTCACTTTTTTTTTCTTTCAGAAAATACATTTTCATAGAATTTAATTCAGCTAATTTTTTATGATGTCACCAAATTAAAAAAATGGTACGTATGACCCTCTTCACTCATTCGAACACAATATAATCACATTCAGTTTTAATTGCACACAATTCTAATTGTAAAATCGGTTATTTCTATAATGCCAATTGTAATAAAAAAAAGAAAAGAAAAAGAAAAAAAAGTGTACATCTAAGGAAGTCCGGTTGGGGTGCTAGTTTGTGTTTGTTTTGTTCCTCCTATCCATGTATCAGGCTTAAAATGCGTCCTCCAGTGAGTATACTATCCCATTCTAGCTGCAGGGAGATGCACTAAGTCGCTGGTCCCATCAGCCCCCTTCAGACACTGGGACTTTCTTCTCAGCTCAAAGCGGAGCTGGATCACCTTCCCCTCTGCATGCGCGCTGCAGGATGGAGCTGCTGTGCGACGGATGGCGCTGTCTCACCGCTCTTGTCCGGACTGCCTAAAGGCAAGCACCCGCTGCTCGCAGCTTGAACACCCGTCAACACCCGCCGACCAAGGATTCTTTGCGAGCGAGCGCGCGCGCGTGTGTGCCATGCAAGTGTACACGAGCGCGCTTTCCGCGTGCGTGTTTACGCGCTGTTTTGGATGGAGCAGATAAAAGCACTGTAAACAGCCTTTGAAGGATGCTGCTGAGTCAAAAGTTTAAAAAGTCTCGCAAACATAATTCATAGAGAGAGAGAGAGGGTAAAAAAATAACGTCAGGACTACCCACCTCTAAAGTTAACTTCGCATGAATCCTGCCTGTTTCACATGACGGACCCTCCTCCTGTTCAGCATGAAGCTTTGTGCCCCTCAGTCCTTTGGTGTTCCACAGCCTTCAGATCCAATCCGCTCGCAGTGATCCTGCATAGTTGCTTGCTACAGTAGAAGCTGTGGCTCGCTCCGCGTCTCTCCTCCAGAATGGCACAGGTGGGGTGGCATGCTGTTGCTGCCTTCAGGTGATTTAGGAAATATCGCGATCCGTACAGGCGCTCAGAGGCGGACGAGAATAGTAAAGACGCGGTGTAGCTGCTGTCCCTTGAGAAGGACGCAGGACTGAGAGAAGATCAGCTGATGGTGACAGTGATATTAGGCTGGATGTTTTTGTTCGGTGTATCTGATAATTTCATGCTGAGATTCTAGCGTAATGAATTCGATAAAATGGGTTGCGGGGCAGTTTCTGCTTGTAAATTGGCTTCAGCCTCCTGCATTTACAGCAGCTTGACAGAATATTTATAGCCTTTATTTATTTTTTTTACATGTTGCCACATTACATCCACAAAAATTTATGTATTCTACTGGAATTTCCTGCATATGATAGACCAAAGAAGTGGTGCATACGCCACAGTTTTATGATTTTTACAAATAAAGAGATCTGGAGAGACACCATTACACTAATCTTAATTGCAGAAAATAAGAGTTTGGACCAGTTTTTGTCTCCTTATATTTATAAACTCGTTGTTTTGGCAAAAGCCAAACTGAGCGAATGTGCGGTTGCCTCCAATTTAAGTCTGTTTGCTGTAGTGATGACCAGGATAAGCGAGAGTTTGCACATGCATTGTTTTGGCAATGATTTGAAGATGTTAAAATGTGGATGTTAAAATGTATGCTTGACCCTATAAGCACATCTAGGTTCATCACAGGCTCTATTACTGTTATCTTCAATGAGTTTAGTTGAGTGGAGATCTCTAACCCTGCATTTATCCGACCTCCTCCAAAAATAGGCTTGCATCTATCCTGCACGAATACAGAGGAAATTCTGACCCTTTCCCTCACTCCTGTTATGGACACACTTAGTGACTGTAGGGGAGTGTGGTCTGTAGAAATACAAAGTTCATCGTCCACATTTATGTGGTGGAAGTCACTCCACAAACTGAACAATTGAATAAAAGTGTTACAAGAATAGAACCATGACCATTATTTATTTCTCAGTGGAGAAATTTTGGTGTATCGGCAGCAACATGGCCGATAAATTGAACCACACACCCTCAAAATAAGCATAACAATAAATTTCAATTAGAAACCGAATGAATCTGACACAACACCAAACAATCACATCCTGTTTTTCTATGTTCCTGTCTATCAATCTTTACGTGAGATCTTGCAATAAAGAAAATGAACGAATATTAATTTATTTTATCACTGTAAATTCATAATTTTACGTGATTTCAGGGAAGCCTTTGATACCACTGACCTTAACAATTGCTGAATAAGATGAGTGTTTTAACTCGTATCTCCGGTTCTGCTCTAGATTGGTTGGACATTTTCTGTTTTGGCAAACAAGTTAGCTTCTAATATTACCTCTCTAACATGTGGGGTCCCACAGGGGTCGATTCTGGGTCCATTATCATTTGCCATTTACACGGTCTCTTTAGCTGGCATTATTCAATCTTTTCATGACTTTTCTTATCACTTTTTAGCAGATGATATTCAGTTGTATGTGTCTTTTAAGCCTTATTAGCTGGATAGGTTATCCACCCTAGGCCACCATTGATCTCAGAAAAGTGACTGTCTTTCCAACAACTACCTTGTTTTAAACACCAAAAAGACAGCGATCACGATTAAAGCTCCTCCTGAACTACAGTATACAAACATCATTCAGGCTCCTGCTTCTTTTTGTCCAACTCTTAAGTCCCGTATTCAAAATCTTGACGTATTGTTCGATTCTTCTCTGGTCTTGACTCACAAGTAAAATCTCCCTTTCCTTCTCGTTTGTTTTATTTAAGCAACATTTCTAAACTGCAACTCAGGGTCTCTTCAGCTAAACTAGAGAGAATAATTCATGCCTTTGTGTTATTGCTTTTAGATCATTGAGATTCCCCATTGCCAGACTATTCCCACGTTCCATCAAGTGAAGTCTCATTACACCCGCAGACAGGATCCCAGGTTACTTATCTAATCATGTCACAAAATATACTGCTGCTCATTCTGTTTTCATTCAGTTGTTAAACATAACTGGCTGGTATGCATACATTCATACACCAATAGGCAGTTCAGTAGGCAATTTGGGGTTAAGTGCCTTCCCCACGGGCACACCAACATGACAGGGGGAAGCTGGATTCAAACCCACAACCTTCCAATTGCAACTACTACTGTACTACTACTGTGCTACTACTACAACAACTGCTGAACCCATTGAGCCACAGTCAGCATCACAGTGAAAGGGTCTACCTTTGTGTTCGGTGGAAGTTTAATTTAGTTAAAACGTTCTTGTTTAAACAGGCTTTCTGTTAAATGTTTATTTTCATTGTATGTTTTTTCATCTTTTTTTCTTTATTTTTTACCAACACTTCATTTTAATGGTTATTAACTGGTTTCCTGCAGAGCGGTTTGTGATAGTTTTGTCTGTGAAATACTCTTAACAAATGACCTTTTCTTACTTCTAAAAGACATGCGGCGGTGACGCCCGTGAAAGCATAGATTTATTAGTGATCTCTGCTCAACTAAATGTTTTCAGACCACTCCCCCAACATTTGGTCAACATCTAAACTTGACGCCTTGAGTGTGCCAGAGCACAGAGGGAAGTGTGAACCAAAGCTTGAGTGTGAGAATTCTTGCCTAATGTCCTAATGTCCATTAGGCATCGGCTCATTAAAGTCACATATGCCTACAGGCTGAGGAAACGGAGAAAACCTCAGGGCTTGCTGAGCAGATTTGTGTAACAAAAGAGGCAAGGAAGAAAAAAAAAAAAAAAGACAAACCTTTTGTGTCAGAAAGTGAGTGTGTAATATTTCAGTTGTCTTCTTTAAACGATTCTCTGCTTGTTCGCTCTCTCTCTCTCTGAGTTTTCTCCTATACTCTATCTGAAACTGTAATTTTCTTTCTTAGCCTGCTCTCTGATCTGCCTGTAAAGCTTTAATTGAATTCAGGTCAGGTGATGCCCCGGGCAGGTTCCACTGCTTTGATCTCTCAAAGTGTTTGCAGTCCTGGTTACCGTGGGTCAGTTCCTTCAGCCTTACAGACCTTCCAGAGGTATAGCGGGGAACTCCTATAGCCTCTGAAGAGTCTACCCAGCACACAGCGGCAATTTGTGATCATCTGAAATACCCAAGCATAGGAGAGGGAATTATACCTTTCCAAGGATGCATTCAAACCTGTTTGCAGACCTAAGCAGGTAGCGTATTAAGGGTAAAACGACTGCAGATGACTTGCAGTAGAGAGAACACAAACACCTCACTTATCCTAGCTCCAAGGAAGTTGTTCACATGACTCAGGTTTCCAGTGAAGGTAAAAAATAAATGAAATGTGTTGCACTTTTAGCTAAGAGAGGACGGTTTCTCAGAAAAGATCTTCAGTAACAACCCGCAATTACTTTAGCTGTCATGTAATTACATATACAACCAATAATGAAACAAAATAGCATTTTTTCTTGTCTGGGGTACATTGAAGAAGTATCTCCCTTCGGATTCTAGGAGATCAAACAGGAAAAGCAGCACCTGTCACAATAGTTGATGCCCACAGTAGCAGGAGGAAAAGAAATCAGCGGGGCTCCTACATTAGCCATGCCTTTTCACTTGCCTGGGTCCAGAGTCTCCAAGGTGCTTTACTGGCTGATGGGGAGTGCCAGTCCTCACTGCAGCACAGCGTTGGGTTTTAGCTCAAATATATGCCATAGCCTCAGAACATTGGTTTGGCAGCAGAGGCAACACTGTCGCCTATCTAATGTGGGTGTTTGTTTCTTTTTTATTAATAAAAATAAGAACATTTCTTTTGTATTCAGTTGGAATTAAATGATTCATTATAAAATAGATTCTTGATTTCCTTGGTTACTGTTTTTCTACTTTTAAAATCATGTAAGCACTTTGAAATGTTATTAATATAGAGTGCAATACAAATAAAATGTAGCCTATTTATATGATTGTTTCTTTTTAAATACCCCTTAGTTGAAGTGTTAATTTTAGTGTTGATTTTAAATGAATGTTCAGCCCCAAGAAACATACAGAGATACTCATTGTTTCTTTTGATATAATAAAAATTGTTTAATGGGTAAGTGGGATTTTTCTCTTCAGATGGATATTAAAGAATTCCAAGACTGATTGATTTATAAATTTTAATCATGTAACTTTGCTGCTTTGATACTGGTTATACTGTTTATAATGCGCATATTAGGTTTTAAACAGCATTTGTGTAATTTATGGCTTGAGTATATCAGAAAATGAAAACAACGTCTTTATACAAACATCAAATGCTGTTCTTAAGACACATGGATCCTTTGAATGATAATAATTTTTGTCAATGGAGTTTTAAACAAGACAAATGCAGAAAGCGATGGAGCTTAACAAGGCATCATTTTGTGCTTGAGGCGGTAGCTGTGGTTTTGTAAAATGTCATAATGTTCAGGAGTGAGGATTGCAAAACGATCTTAGTGTTACCAAGCAGAAAATCCAATTTCTGGTGGCCTTTTATTCGAATATACCTGCCCTACACTGGAATAAATGCTGTGCTACTGTATTAGTTTGAGGGGCAGTGCTTCTCACTTTGCTCATAAAGAACACATTAAGCTTGTGTGAAGGCTTTTGAAATGTAGGGACATTTTTGCAGAATCTTTGTAGGGAAGTATGGGTAGTGACAGGCTCTTCTGTAGCACCGTGTCAATGATTAGTCCTAAATGTGTTTGTAATTCCTTTCTTCCTTGGTGTTGTCTGCACCTAACACAAGGAAACCCATTTTATTTTGCATTTGTGAGGAATTACCTTCCTAATTCCAATTTTCTTCACAATGAATTTAACCGGACTGCCATCACATTTTACAGCTAGCCATTTTACTGGGAGCCCTGATGTAGGTAGCATTAATTTCAATGCAGCTCATCTATATTAAAGTGATGCATTTTACAGCTCTTTCACTGAGGCTTGAACTTAAAATGCCCTTTATAAAACTGATTATCGGGGAAACACCTCAATCTTCTTTGTCCGTATTGCTTGGAGGAATATTTTAAAACCTTAAACTAAGTAGAAAATCATTTAGTATAATCCATCTATTTCATAACTACAGGGGGCAGCTTCCTTTGCAACTCCCTCCCCAAACACATCCTAGACTGCACCGACTTGCCCACCCTCAAATGTCTGATAAAAACACACCTTTTTAAACTTGTTATTTTGTGTTTTATTATTTCATACTGTTTTGTTGATTTGATGTACTTTTCTTGTAAAGTGTGTTGTATTGTGTCTGAGTATTCAGAAAAAAACTTTAAATAAAACATATTTTTATTATTAGTATCATCTTTACATCTGCGTGTAAATTAGCAATGTTATAAATATGATAGAAATGCATCAAACATATGGGGCCCTCTGGTAAAGATGTGTTTTTATAGTTTAAAATAAATAATTATTTCTTTGACCCCAACATGCCACTCTTTGCTGCAGTTCTCCTACAGTAAGTTTGGGGATAAACCTAAGCTTGTTTCTGCTAAAATTTAGAGTATAGTGTGCATTTAAAAAAATATATATATATAAAGTTAAAGTCAGTACTTCTTCAAACTACTATTTCCAAGTCACTTTGGGTTCATGTATGAGGACTGGGTTATTTTCAATTTGTTTTGGAAAATGATAATTATGTAAAGCAGAATTACATTGAATGTTTCCAAAACTTTGTTAATTTTAAATGGCAAATCAATTCACCAACCACAATTCACCAACCGCAGTGTTTTGATCGTATTCAGACTCTTATTTCAGTTACATTCACTGTCACAATGGTTAAAATGAAGAAACAAGATGAAACAAAGAATGAAAGAAAATGCAGACCAAAACTTGCACAAGAGGAACAACATTTGGAATGCTGAATACAGAGATCCATGGATAATGTCCACCCACAACAAATGTATTGATGGCAATATCACCAGATCAAATTTGAGGTGATAAAGTGAAGGTTTATATACAGATTTATAAACTGAGAAGGAACAAATTTGGAAAGATGTATGAGATTCAGATTCAAATTCCAACTACGCCTTTTCTGATGCGTTGATCAGATAGCTCACAGAATAATGTGATGCCTTTAGTAATCCACAGGTTGCAGGATCTACTCTAGTGAGGGTTAGCTATTGCTAAAACCCCATCTCCCAGTTTGAATTGAACAATTTGTGAAGTATCCAATTTGTCTTTATTTAACATTGGAGATTGCTGCAAAAGCAAAAGGTTAGTGTGCAGCCAATGTCCAGTATTGAATTAAGTGCATGTGTATCTCTCTCTCTGTAGGCGTAGAAGCAGATTCCAAGGATGCTATCCCCTCCTCTCTTTCTCCTATACTCTGTTTGTCACATTTTCTCCCTTTTAACATTTTGCGTCATCTTTTTCTCTTCCTTTCTTTCTCTTTTACCTGTCTGTTTCTGTGTCCATTGAACATGAAATAATCCCTAAATAATCTAAAGTTTTTTGTATGTATATCAAGTGGAGCATTATGGTGAAAGCAGTAATGCTCCACTTGTGAAAGTAAATCTGTTGGGCTCCCTTTGGCATTAACACAGCAATTCTTAAAGCTACGTTACCACACAGGATACATTAAAAAAAGAAAAAAAGAGAAATTTGACTAATGTATTAAATACTGACCATAAGGATGTAAAGATGTTTGTCATTTTGCTGCTACAATGACATTTTTTGTGGCACATAACTTTTGTAAGCGCAAAAAGTATAAAACAACATAAAAATGTAAAAACAATGCTGGTTAATCGCACATAATGCATTCTATATGCACCAAGTGAAAGTGTAGGCTGTGTGTTCAGGTAGAGACTATGATTATTGCATATCATTAATGCCAATTCTCATTGCATGTTCCATTCATCAGGATGGTATAGGGTAGGAGGGGAGCTCTGGAATGAACACATTCAGTGTGAGTCTGTGTGTATTTGGAGTCAGCAGACACCTAATCCAAGTCCTGAAGGTCTGTCCCAATAATCTTCTCTGTGCGACCTTCATCACACGGGACAAATCTGGACAAGACTTCTGTGTTACAGACTTCTGACAGAGGATGCTCTCTATGGTGCTTCTGTAAAAGTTTTTGAACAGCTGTGCAGCCAGACCAGCCTGCTTCAGCTTCCTCAGGCAGAACATCCTCTGCTTGTGCTTAAAGATGTTCTTTGCGTTGCATTAAATAACTCCAAATCAAGTAGTAACCACATTACTGAGGTACATACCTCTCCTTAGCCTATGACTAATGTCTTAAGCTTTGTGTTCCCTGCAACTTGAAAGTGGATTGAGATTCGAGAGAGATATAAGTGATTTGTATTGTGCCTTCAGCACCAGAGCACCTAGGTGTGTTTCCCCACCACCATATCGATGCAGATAAAATCTGAATCCTGAGGCAGAGCTTAACTATAACTGAGTTTTCGTCCTTTCTAAAGTGTCCTCATGTAAATAAACTGACCCTCCTAAAGCCAGTGTCTGATACGGCTCTCTGTGCAACCAAACCCTGCATTATTACACACACAACAAAAGGCAGAGCAGTTCAGACTAAGCTTTAGTCTTTTTGCATAATTGAACCACTGCCAGTTGAATTGTAGGTGTTTAGACAAATAAGAAATTTTAATGAAGTCATAAAAACTATTGACATTTTTTCCTTGAAGCTAAAGACAAACTGCTGCCTGTGCTCTGAAAATAGTTTTCTACCCCCCTGAGATGCCTCAAGCAAAGCAAGAGATTAGCTTAGTGAAGTCCCTTTCTGTAATTACCTAAAGATGACACAAAAATACACTGTGCTATATCTGGAGTAACCTGTTTGGAGAGTTAACACTACTGCATTATTTATTGGTGCTGCTGCCGTGAGAGAGTGTGCAAGTGCAAGGTAGAATCACGAAAAGCTGTTCTGAGTCCTCGGGGAAATTAATAAGATCCTTTTCCTCCTTTAAACTCTGCATTTGACTCGGATTGCTTTGCAGTTTGAAGCCTTTTGTTAGCTACAATATCTCATGGTCCAAATAAGATCACGCTCCCTTGAGATGGATTTAGATGGATCACAGTTGTAATTTACCACACTGTTTGCTTTATGGCCCTAAAGAAATCAAAGTCCATTTTGCTGCTCAGGTAACAGGAGGGCCATAATTTATGTTTTTAAAGGGGAACGTGTAAGCTTTTTAAAAAAAAAAAAAATCATTGTCACATAAGTTTGACGGACGGTGCTGTCAACTTAAACTTGTCCAGGGGTTCCAATCGTAAGATAATATCCCACGTGGGCCAACACATATGCTTCAGATGCCTCTAAAAACAAATTTATTTTCCACATTTGTAATGAGCTGAACTCATACGGTTATTTCAGATCAATTCAGTTCATGTACATCGCACTAATTCCTAGTCGTCTCAAGCAGCCTTCCAACAAAAAAGTTTATTCAGTCGAATCATACAAACAGATTCCAAGTCAAGTAAATATACATTCAAAATGATAGTAGCTATCAAGCATGCAGTCAAGACCAGTTTATAATTCACACTGCCTAAAAAGGTTTTCCATCTGTCTAAGGAAACTTAGTAGATTGCATAGAGTCCTTGACTTGGAGCATTAGTCCACGATAAGCATGTACCAAATAAGTCGCTTGTATTGTGTTGTTGGCTTTGGAGCGATCCCTCAAAATGAGCATCCATGTAACAACAGTGGAAAGTGGAATTTTATTTTTTAGGCCTACAAGCACAGTACTATTGCACAATGACACAATCCCTGCATGATATGAGTCCACCATGCAGAGAGAGGTGCTCTGCTCTGAAACCCTCCCAGTGGAATAGGGTGCCTAGCTGAACGCAGGTGGAGAAAGACTAGACTCCAGGTCCCCAGATATAACTTAAAACAGAAAAATGCAAGGGAATCTTTCTTCTCTGAGATTATAAACAAAAACATTAATAATACACGTGCCTTATTTGCCACAGTCGACAGGTTAACACATCCTCCTGCTCTATTAGTGGCTTCATCTAGGAGAGAAACACAGTTAAGCTCTGAGCCTGTGCTTAAGTGAGGAGAACGAAAGAGGGAAGACAATGAGTTGTAGTCAAAGCTCAGCCAGTAGCTATGTCTAAGAGAGAAACAGGGTTAAACTCTGAAAGACAGCGGCATAGCGTATCATGTATAGAAGATGAACATTTGGTTGTTGGGAGCAGTAGCTCAGCTGATCCGCGCTTCCAGGATGGTGTCAAAGTTACAGTACGCCAGGCCAGATGTAGTTACTATGAAGAGAAAAACAGAGAGATCAGAAAGTTAAAAGCTGAAATACCAACAATGAAGGCAAGATTGGAGAAAGAGAATGTAGCAGAGAGTAAAGCAGGAAAATGTTTTAATATACTCCCTGTTCATATTTAGTTTCCCAACAAGGCGTGGACGCGGGCTTACTTTCATTGCTTTTGATTTTCAACGTCAGCCTCATAGCTCATCAGAAATTTTAGATCCATATTGCTTCCTGTGTAGTTGTCAGCATGAAAGCAGGCAAGTGTAGTTGTCAAAAATGCATTTATCCAGGCGTGCATTGAAAAATAGATGTTATTTGGTTTGTTCATTGGGCTGGGATAAGGTGGAGCATCTTTTTCACCCCCTCAGGATACCTTCCCTCTGTTCCCTCAGTCTGAACTGTGCCGTGCTCATTCACTGACTGGAGCAGATGGCCTGGGAAGATAATGGCCTGTCTTTGAGGAGTACTAAACCTACCATGACTGCTTACATATGCAGAGCAGCGTGTCTGAGCAGTGCAGAGCAGAGAACTAGACTGATGTAGAATAAATTGTTCTGTTGTCTGGTTCTGCGGGGCAAATATTATTTTTGCATGCATGCTGGGAGCACGTCGACATACAGTTTTTGATTAAAATATCTTGGATGCGAACCCCTCCCCTCCCTCCAAAAGGACAACTCTTTGATGTGTGGCAGCAAATAAACGCAATACAGGATAAATCACCAACTGAACACAACATTTTCTGATATTTTAGATGTGCTATATCCCACCAGTCATTTTTTTTTTTTTGGCAAATCCTAATCCCACAGAAACTGTGTCGGGATTATACACAAAAGGCACATTTTGGACATGGATTTTCATGGATGGATTAGTAAAGTCTTGTAATAGAGGCTAGCGCTTGCAGAGAAACCTCCGTCTCCTTGTTGCTGCACTGGATGCAATAATGCTGAGCTCCACTTCATGTTAACACACATTATCTCCCTCGCTGGGACAGTGGATAATTTCTCATTACTGTTGATGCTGGGAATTTGTATGTATCGGCAAGAAACAGATGTCTAAGTCACGAATACGCTGCTTCACACGGACAGTTTCACATGTCAACAAGCTACTCAAAACAACACGTAACAAATGCTGTTTGTTCATTGGCAGCAAAGGGCTTTGAGACGGCGATACAAAAGACTGAGGATGGTGGTTGTTTTTCTCGTCAAGCTGGCCATATTCCCCTGGAACCAACTGGTGGCACAAAATAAAACAGCAGCGACGAATAAAACCATTAAGCATTGGCTGTTTTCAAACGTGCTTCCTATAACCCCACTTTGGTCACCTGCTTTGCGCAAAAAAACAAAGATGTAGCCTGTGGCAGAATTGTATTATGTGTTTACACTGGCTTCTCCAGCAGGAGCAGTGCTAAGGTTGAGAAACTATCCTAAGGCAGTCGTGTACCTTTCTCATCCTGAGACTTGGAACACATATGATCGACTTTCCCAGTTTCTCTTATTCTTATTGTGTCTAATATTAAAAAAAGAAAATGGTGAATATTTGTGGGACCGAGAGCTGGGAGAACGTGTTTTCCCAGTCCCACCCCAGCAGTGGGAGGACAGGAAACTTAGACCGACCCCTGTGGTTTCTGAATGGCTAGAAGTACAACTTCAAAACAAAAAGAGCATAGGGTTTCTCAGGATCTCGGGAAACTCACCAGGATATTACCAAAGTACCTTTTATTTTCCTCACATGTCCTATGGTGGGACATAGAAGGTTGGTCATAATTCCATTTTAATTTATAATGGACTGTTTTGCATATATGTTTTGTTTCTTCAGCATTTTTTTCTTGAAAGTGACATCTAAATCTTCTATGATGTGAATGGAAGGTAAATGTCATGGGTGTGATTCTAACTTTCTCTTGTTACACGTCAAGGTACTCTGGGGCACCCTGAGTTTCCTACCTATTTGCATATCGGTGTATGAATGTGTGGGCATTAGTGAGTGTGCGCTCCATTGTCAAACGGTTTGAGGTGTAAGTATGACCAGAAAAGTGCTATATAAATTCAGCCCATTTATCATTTGGTTTATTTATATGCAGAAACATGTGCCCCTTTTACAGACGTCTTTATTTATTTTTCAAATAAATTTTGATATCTGACAAAGTTAATCTGAGTAAGTACCGAAAGAATGTTCTTCATCATCAGGGTGAGACCTCACAATGATTATTTCATGTATTAACACAAGGCTCATTATTACAAGAAGTGGGCTAAATGATCTCAAAATCAAATTCATCATTCCACTTAATAACTAATTTAAAGTCTTCATGATGTGAATTCTACAGTTTCACCCCAATAACTGAGGACACATCTGTTTAAGTGTTGTATGTGCAAATTGATGTTTGATATTATATTTCCTACTAAACTCATTTTCTAAATAGAAATGGTGTTGTATTTTTTTCTGGCAAATTACTACATCTTGCTTTCTTGCTTTAAACATAATTAATAGTGTTCAGAGCTTAACAAAATCTTCAAGTTTTAATATTCTAGATTTAAGAAATAATTGACTGGTGTGTTCTTGATAACCAGCTTTGTGTATAATTCTTACAGCTCTCTTCTGTAATATAAATAAAGCTTGTATGTTTGACTTATATGTGTTCCCCCAGACTTCTATGGAGTAGTTAAAGTATGGCACAATGAATAAACTGTACAATATTTTCATTTTTTCATAATTTAACACATCTTTCACTTTATAACAAAAATGTTTTGGGAAAATTTTCTTCTGATATGTGCTATTTGAGGTTTCCATGATAACACAGAATTTCAGAAAAAGAACATCTTACAACAGTTAAACATGGTGGTAGATGATGATCTCTACCAGAAAATCATAAGAAAGCCTTCAGCTTGAGACTCAAAGCGTGAGCACACCAGAAAGTCTGGCTATGAGTGGGCCACAGATACTTAAATTTAGACTTTGGGGTCTTAGTCAAAGTTTATACTTCATAGTATGGCCTGAACTTAAAGGATAAGTCCAGATTTTTATAAGTGAGTGTCTGTGAAGTTATCAGTAGCATTTAATATGTCTTACTGGCTAAGTCATGGTAACCATACCAACATAGAAATACAGACACTGTTAGGCAGAAAAACAGAACTAAACAACAGTCTCTTGTTACATCGTAGACTGTGTCCAGTAACACAGTGTCGTATCTCACCGATATAAAGATTTCTGGTTAGGTTTGTTTTAAATTGCAGACATCCGCTAAAAAAAGAACTGTTAGGTCTGGCTAGCTTTTTAGCCAACTAGGGAACTATGAACCTCAATTAAAAAGAAAAAATCCAAATCACCCCTTTAAACATGCTTGAAATATGAAACTAGTGAAACTAAATGAAAACAATATTGTAAACAAGGCTGGCACAAGGACTTATCAAGTTTTAGGGGTAAGCCGTGTTTGACAATTAACCAGGCCAGTTTAGATGGAATGTTTCCCTGAATGAAAGGAATCATCATTCTGGCTTTACTCTGGTTATCTTTGTTATTATTATAATTTATGTGGTGAGACATTTGAAAACCGAAGAAATCTGTAGGGGAACTAATCATTTTCAGCACTGTCCATAAACATACTATTGATGGTTGGTATTTTTCTCCAGACTTGGTAATGGTAACATGCTCAATTCGCTTTATGCTTTTGCAGGATTTTGGGAGATTCAAATAGTCTCAACGGTAAAATTACAGGATATGATCAAAGTTAAAGCGTTCCACCTTTGCAAGCAATCTCACTCTGGTGTGCTGAGAGACTGACTGATAATCAGAGCACATTGTAGAAGAGTTACACTATAACCACCTGACTGCAGGGACTTTATAATGATAAGCTTATCAAAGAAGCAAACCCATAACTTTCCTATCCCTACTTTAATAACGATGGTTCATAAGCTTATTCCTTTACCAAGGAATTTGTGATGATCAGTGCTGGAGTTTCGCTTTTTTCTTTTTAAAATCAGTACGGTTCCTAAAAAAAAATAAAGTTTCATGGTTGCCTCCTGCTCCAGCAGCTTAGAGGACATGAAATATCTATTGTTATGGTGTATTATGAGCACAAAACTGACAGGACATCAGTTTTGCTTTTCCTCACTGACTTGCAGGTGGAAAATTTTGCTTTGCTGGCAAATAATCTGCCCTAAGGACATGTACAGACAGGCAGCCCAAGCAGCATTATTATATCACAGCATGTTCCTATGGTGAAATGCTGGTGTGCGTCAAAATGGAGACATTTCATATATGGAAAACAAACTTGTTATTAGACAAAGAGTTTAATTGGTATGCATTTTGCATGTTTAAACCTTTTCCGCAAGGCTCCGAGTGGGAAATCAGTGCCATGACAGGGATGTAAATCAGTTGAACAGTAGGCAGAGAGTGACATTCATCAATGTTTCATGACCTTCATCTATTTTAGTGTCACTCAGAGCAAAGAAACATTAGCAACGACCAGACATACAAAGCCATTCCTCAGCACTGAGGGTCATAATATTTGCTTTGGTTTTCCTGAATCAATATTTTTAATGCAGTAAACATTTAGAGGAAAAGAAAAAGCCAAATTAAATAAATAATTCTGGAATTATATTTCATAGTTGAAGCCGGAATGCTTTTATCTCATTGTTAAGTTGCTATAATGACGTACAGTCTCCTTGATTTGAGTGCTTAAGGGTTTTTGTAAAAATTTATATTTGTTTGCACTCTCAAAAACTGAAAGAGTATCAACAAAGGCTTGTTTATACAGAAAGGAAATAGGTGCATTTTACTTAAGTAATTAAAATCATGTTTAAGACAACCTAAATAATCAAATTATTAGTACTGTTTATATTTACGAGTAAATGTCTAATATTAGTTGTTATAATAGAACACTTTACAATACGATTTTAAACAATCTGTTGTGGAATAAT
This sequence comes from Fundulus heteroclitus, assembly GCF_011125445.2. Lineage (NCBI taxonomy): Eukaryota > Metazoa > Chordata > Actinopteri > Cyprinodontiformes > Fundulidae > Fundulus > Fundulus heteroclitus. The sequence continues at coordinate 35,271,599 of NC_046365.1, forward strand.
GAGAATATTTGCACTGAATGTCACAATGTCTTGACAGAGGTGGTCTAAGTCTAATGAATTCAAGAAGTGACCTTTGTTGTCGTTATGTGTTTTATGATTTAGCTCAGCTCAAATTATGGGGAATTGTGACCATCGGAGTAATCTCAGAGCGACGCCCATAAATAAAGTGTGGAAATGTATCCATTCATCTTTCCCCTTCCATTCATCCAAGATCCGACCAAGAGGAAAACCCAGATATCCCTCTTCCAAGCTATAATCTACAGCTAATTTTAAAGGCTTTTGAGATGTTCCCAGATAAAGAGATAATTAAGAAGAATAAAGAGTCTTTATTGTCTTTTGGTAACCTTAATGCAATTTTTGGAGAGGCACTGACTCAGAATTCACACACAACACATAGACATAGATCAAAGACATCTATGGCACGATGAAGAACGAGGATTCATAGATATGGGCCTCAAAAATGCAAAAACACAATACCAAAAAAAAAAGCTAATTTTAAAGTTAAACTGTGCAGGCAGGAGTGGTAGCCTAGCTTTTAGGGAGCAGGTGCTTATGTCCTGGACAGTCTGCAAGGTTCCTGGTTTGACTCCGACAGATGGACACTCTGGGTCCCTGAGTAAGACCCCCACAATGCTCCTTGGGTGCCAAACAGTGACAACCAACAGCAGTGGCGGCTGGTGCTAAAAAAACTGAGGGGGGCGCACACAAACAAACAAATGAAAAACAAACAAAGCAAATCTTAAAAAATAGCACTATTTGAACATGAATTTTGCCCTCCTTTCCTTCTGCCCAGCAAATTTCTCAATTATATTCTTAATTGTTAAAGTCAGTCATCTCTGTGACTAGTCTTTTCTCCATTGACAACATGGCCAATGCATTCAGCCTGTCCTGAGTCATTGAGTTTCTCAGAAAAGTCTTGATTCTTTTCAGAGTTGAAAAGCACCTTTCAGCTTTCAGCTGTGGTCATGGGTGTGGTGAGGAGGATCTTCAAGAGCGTGACAGTTTCTGAAAAGACTTCTTCTAGATTGTTTTCCTGATTTTAATAACATTTGCTGCCATTTTTTAAGGCTGTGTTATGAAATGTGTTACAGCATTTTTGTGGGACAAGATTATACAAAATTCAGTAACTAAATGTTTTATTCCCCATTACCCATAAACTTCAGTACAACTTAAATAATAAAATATCTTGCTGACAAACATTACATCAACATACCTACACAGCATAGACACAACTAAAGGTATTTCTAACTACAAAGCACATCTTCCTAATATATTAAATAACATTACTATAAACCAGTGTAACAGTGATTTTCCACAACAACTCACCTCTGCAGCAATCCTTTCATGGTCTTCTACACTGAGTGTCCGACGCTTCTTCACTGGCTGATTACTAGCTACACTGCTTTTTCCACCCATGGAGTGGAGAGATCACTTGCCTGCTGCTGAATTTGTAAATTAAGACGATCCGGTCCAAGCTCCTTTATCCTGTTTTTTTTTCTTCAAGTGAACGCTTTTGTAAAAGCATTTTTTTGTAAAGACAAAACAGAATTTTCTCTCATTTTGAAACTACTCAACTTTGCAAGCATAACCGTGAATCAACCTAACGAACTGCAGCTGAGCTGAGTCGAATCGGGGATTGTCCAATCACACAATGTTTTTAAAAAAATTAGCCAGTACTGACACTCTACCAGTAATGACACAACAGAATAGGTGTGTCCGGGGCGCAGAGCTCTGCGCCCCTATGCAAAAACCTAGATAACCAATTAAAAGTCAGCCTCAGATCACGTGCTTGCCCAAGTTCCTGCGCCTACATTCACTCCCATTAGACCGGCGCCCTGCACATAGGAAAGGAGGAAGTGTGCACAATGTGAGCAATTAAATAGAATTATGTATTTACTATTTTAATAAATTCTAACATGTCTATTGGACACACAGTATGAATAAATACATTTCTAAGAACTTTGCAGTTCAGAAATCATTTATTATCTAAAAGATTTAAAGGGGGCGGCGCCCGAGCGCCCCCTACTGGCCAGCCGCCACTGACCAACAGGTCCCTTAGGGATGGGTTATATACAGAGAACAAATTTAATTGGAATTTATGTTGCAATGATAATAAAGTTGATCATTATCAGAAGGGGAAAAACTCAATTGTTAATAGATTATAAGGCATATAAAGATAACAAATAAAATGTTTAAGTTGAATATACCAAACTCCACCTCTGTTTTGAAAAGAAGTCCATCATCTATGTTGGAGTTACATTCTCTCGTATAACAGTGTAAAGAACTCAACACAGCCGTTGATGCCTCAACTGCTGGAAACAAAAGTGAGTACACCCCTAAGTGAAAATTACCTAACTGGTGTCATGTGACCTGTTATTGTTAAGATATCAGGTGTGAATGGGGAGCAACTGTGTTAAATGTGTTATCACTCTCACACTCTCTCTTACTGATCCCTGGACATTTAACATGGCATCTCATGGCAAAGAAATCTCTACGGATCTGAAAAAAAGTATTCTTGGCTATAATGCCAGCACCCTAAAACTGAGCCACACCTTAATGGCCAAGAACACATGGTTTACCAGGACAGGTTTCACTCAGAACAGGCCTTGCCAAGGTTGAGTGCACAAAGGTTGCACCACATATAGAGGTTGTCTTTTTAAAGTAGACATTTCAGTACTGCCAGCATTGCTGCAGACTTTGAAGGGATGGGGGACAACCTGTCAGTGTTCAGACCATACACAGCACATTGAATCAAATTGGTCAGCATGGCTTTCGTCCCAAAAGGAAGCTTCATCTAAAGATGATGACCAAGAAAGCCTGAAAACGGTTTCCTGAAGACAACCAGACTAAGAACCTGTGATCGTATTAGGCCAAGACAGACCTGTTTGGTTAAGATGATGTCAAGAATTTGTAGCAGCAACCAGGTGAGGAGTGTGTCTTGTCTAAAGTCAAGTATTGTGGTGGAAGTGACATGAACTGTGTCTGGGTGAATCATGTTGGATTTGGAGAGCTACAATTTATCTTAGAACCATGAATGTCAACATGTATTACGACACACTGAAACAGACATGGTCCTCTCCTTTTAGTAAACTGGGGCACACAGCAGCATTCCAACACAATAACCACCCCAAACACACCACCCAGATGACCCATGGCTTGCTAGAGGAACTTATGGGAAACATGCCTGACTGGCTGGGATTGCGACCAAACTTCAACCTTACTGAGCATCTGTGGGGCATCCTCAAATGGAAGGTTGAAGAGCACAGGGTCTCTAAAATCCATCAGCTCCATGATGTCATCATGGATGAGTTGAAGAAGATTCCAGTGGCAACCTGTGAAGCTCTAGTGAATTACATGCCCAAGAGAGTTAAGGCAGGGCTGGAAGAATGTTTACACTTTGGGCACAAATTAGACATTTCGCCTTTGGGATGTACTAACTTTTGTTGCTAGTAGTTAGAGACCTGTTTGCAGGAGGAATGCAGACATCTTGACTGAGATGTAGGTTTAGGAGCCTGAGCAGGAGGTGGTTTGTGAGTCTTGATGGAGCATAGAACACCAAGGCATCCTGAATACATTCATCTCAGAGGCCTAACCTATAGTATCTGGCTGAATTTGACTCAGAAGTTCCCTTTGAATATTAGCTGCTCTTCAAAGAAAGGTGCCATCAGGGACATTTATTAGTTTTTTCATCACTTTGGTAAATATCAGCATCTTATAGCCATAGTAGAGAATTGGGATGTAGATTAAATGGTAAATTGACAGTTGTACCTTATAAGTACTTGTTGCTTCACCATTACAGACTATTACATCACCTACATCTCTACTGACACTGCCTATCAGCCTGCATCCTACTTTATTCTGCTCCCACTAGCAGACAACAAACTTCAAGAACTTTCAGTTTGCTCCCAACTAAGAATTGGCAATGCATTTTCAGCTGTGTATTAAAGCCTAAGATCTCAAGGTTGTAATTCCCTTCCTAGTTTCACACTCAGCTGCAAACCCAAGTAGGGCCTGTTGGCAGACCTCGCTCTACAGTGATGGTGATTCAAGTCTGTGACATAGGCTTGAGCTACACTTCAGTACGAACAACTCTCTCTACTAGGAATGCTAAGTCTTGGTTTGTCCATGAATGTCTTTTGATTTGTGTCAGTGTTATATATTAGTAGTGAGCCAATGACTTAACAAAATGACCTTATGGTTACAAAATGGCTCTTGATTTTTGACTTAAACCAGTGGTCTCACACTCTAGTACTCAGGAGGCCGATGTCTTGAAACTTTGAGGAGTGTCACCAGCCCTACACACTTGAATCACATAGCAAAATTACTTCACTAGCATGCAGTGAAGTTCTACAGAGTTCTGCTAATGAGCTACTCTTTGAGTCAGGTGAGTTGAAGCAAAGATGCATCTGAAAGTTTGTGGCCCTCAATGAATGGAGTTGGAAAAAAATTAGTGTCATTTTGATATTCAAAACTCAACTGGAACGTTCATATTAGGACTACACTTATAAATAATCTTTATGTAATGTAATCAGTGGTTAAAATTAGCTGGTAAAGGTAACTTGTCTGAGTCAATCATTAATGTGTCTGAAACACTGAAGGAAATGTGCATGCATCTGATTTACCATTAAGACAGATTGTTGTTAATGATTTTAATGTTGAAAATACAAAAAAGTGCTAACAAATAAAATAAAACATCTGGATTTCTATTCTGAAGCTGAAGACATTTCGCTTCCCATCCAAGAAGCTTTCTCAGTTCAAAATGTTTGGAGTAGTATGGAGATCCAAGCTTTAAAGACCTGCTGGCAGGCCTTTTTAGAGCTTAGATTCTCATGTAAATTCACCTGGAACTGATCGCTCCTCACAATGGAGAGTCGTTAGGGAGACAATAAGCCTAACGACTCTCCGTTGTGAGGTGCGATCCTCACCAGTCCACTTGTTATATTTTTAACCCTTTTTTGGAATGATCATGACCTGGATGACACAGAATCTTCACCAAATTAATGTTGACAGTTTATTACAACAAAAGGTTGTTACTGGTAGCTCCTAAGTTTGATTTTATTTTTGGGCCACCATTGAGCATGCATTTACAGTAATGTCTAACCTCCTAATCTGCTATGGTCTCCAGTAAACCACAAAGTTCGTGTCATGCGAATTTCATCATCAGTAACCACAACCTAGGATCTGCTAGATTTCTCTGTGTGCGCCCCTGTGCAGCCCAGATTTGTGGGACTGCTTCGGCTTAGATTTTTTTCACGGACAATAATATAAGGAAAATTATGGGTCAGATCATAAAGAAGAACAGAAGAAGAAAAAACAACAAAGCTTGTTTTGAAGACATACACTGAGAAGAGGTCTGCTATTTTCCTAATGTGAACAACACACCTCTCAGGGACAACAAGGACACACAACTGAATTTGTATTCTGGCAAGATATCTCTTTGTTCTCTCTTTAAGGTTATTTTCTTCTTCTCCTCTGAGTCTCTAAACCAGTGTCTTATTGCAATCTATGAATGATGTTCATGACTGTGGCAATGTTGAACATTAAATTTTATAAATTTTCAATAAAATCCACAGTATTTAATAACTGTTTATTACACGTCGGACTGAATGTTCTAAAATATAACAATGTTAAATAATCTGTTATATTATGATTGAAGAAACTGATTTCAATGTATAATGTACGTGTAATACTTTTCTCTTTCAGGCAGGAATGGGGGACAGGAATCTGAGTGTTGAGGGGTTAAAGACTTGAGATTTGACTTGAACTTGGTAAGAAAATGCTTGCAAACATGTCTTACACCCTATGATGTAGCATAACTATATCATCAGCAAATCAGCTTTGAACTGCTCCTCCACGAAGCCAATCAGCATATTGGGTTCATCTTAAAAGAACTTTAAATCCACGTTCTCGGCCTTCTACCCAGCGGGCAAGCAGTGGCTGCGCAATGTCTGATTTGGACTCTGATGACTTGATTTAACCCACCTCCATCCCCTTCTCCACCATCGTAGCTAAGCTCCATCTGGCTTTTCCATGGTGCTCCTTCAACCTCGTCCCTATCAGAGTATAATTCCTCCTGGATTCTTACTGAATTCCCTGTCACATCTCAATCGGTCTGGCAGAATACCGCCATGTTGAGCCTGGTTCTGCCAGAGGTTTCTCCCCAAAGGGGAGTTTTTCCTCTCCACAGTCGCTTCATGCTTGCTCATCAAGGACAGTTCATGCAAACCTGTGTTATCCAAGCTGCACATCTATCTTTTTGGGTCCCTGAGTGAAACATTGGTATCAGCTCGCGCAGTCCACTGGATCCCACCAATACAGGTCAAGCAGATCATCTCGCCAACCAGCGTCTATGGACTGAACAAAACTTCATCTATCTCCACTCCACCACCAGTTTCAGGCCTGGGGGGAAACATCCCTATTCTCATACATCTGCTTATGCATATTGAAGTATAATTCAGCATGAATGTTTCCTGCCGAGGTTTGAGCGCCAAAGTCTTAAAATATTGTATCAATAAATTCTTCTAATTGTCTCCTCTTTTCGTGTGAGTTTTTCAGATTGAAATACCATCACACTGGTTGACAAGAATGTTATTCCCCATACCCACATTCCAAACCACTTGAAAATGAGACCACAACACATAAGGCCAAAGAAGGTATTTTCAAAGATGACAAAACACAGGAAAACGTGGCAGGTAAACTACAATGCACAAATAAATCATTTCTTTTATTTTTTTTGGGTCAAACTATGACTTCAGTTTTGAATAATTCACTAACCTCCAAATAATAACGGATGTCTATAGTCTTTTCCTCTCCACACACCTAAAGGCATAGTCATCCCTTTCTGCTTTCTTCCTTCTGCATACAGTGACTAGCTATTTAGTAAAAATTAGACCGGCTCCAATTTGCTAATGATATGCCACACACACACACACACACACACACACACACACACACACACACACACACACACACACACACACACACACACAAAAGCCTGTTGCTTACTCAGCACAGAGACCCAGCGAATGGGAAGCTTGAGTCCTGTACAGAGAAATTACACAGTGAAGTGCAAAAAATGTAACTAAACCACCAGAACGGTTAAATACCCTTGTTTGTCTCCTGACTTGCAAAACTCAAAAGATCACTGACTGTTTATTTTTTGTATTTATTATTCCTAATTATTATTTTTTTGCTTATCTAATAACAACCACCTCTCAAGTGCATGACCTTTCTGAAAACAGGGATCAATACAGTGTGCCATAAAGCTGCAAGCTACCCACTGTTTACCTTCGCGTATCTTTCACCCATTTAAAAAGGTCAGCAGACTCTGTTATTCTGATAGGGCGAGGAACCTGCCCTTTCCTTTTTGGATTGATCTGAAGGTTACTGCAAAATGGAGTCTACTTGCACTGGCGATCAGTCTTCCCTCTGTGCCATTTAGAGTGTTTGGCTCTGTGTGTAAGTGTTTGTGTATATAAAACAGTTTTTAAGTGTGCTCCTTTCTTTGGTACAGTTCATGCGTTGTAACACTCAAAGCCATGGGTCAAAACTGTGTTTTATCATCAAGCAGTTCAGCTTTGCTTTGATGGTCTAACGAATGATTCTTGTAGACCGGGCCCTGGTTTGGTTTGTGTGCAAAACATTGCAGAGGCTGCGGTTGTGGGGGAAGTGGCAACAGCGGCAGCTATTGAAGTTTGGGAAGAATGAAGGCTGGGGATTAGGATGTTCAAACATAGCTGTCCTGTGTAGGCCTTGATATGACTGCACCTGGGAACAAGCTGTGTGGTGACAGGTTCCCAGAGTTCAGAAGAGGTATTTTCAGTCCAGTAAAGCAACCCTAAAAGGGCCCAACAGAATAGTTTCAGTTCATGAATCCATGACACTCCTCATTGCAAAATAGTCATAATTTCTCATTCAGTAACATATGTCGCCCTTATTTTCAACCAGGGTTGGTTTGTTTCTCAATTTCTTTGTGTTTAAACATAAACCTTCACTCATTCTGACCTGCACAACTTTACACGACTCTGTGTTAAAACGGATACCTTTTCTACATTCCCCTTTGCTGTAAAATCTATCAGCACTGGCAGAAAGTATTCCCATTTTTGCATGAAAGAGGTGAGCATTTAACAAACTGTATTTTAAAAAAAATGCCTAGGCCCGTTGAGTTCTTTGTAATTGCAAGACGCAGAGCAAACAGAAAAAAACACATTAACTTTGAGCTTGGCTGCAATCCACTTAGTTAAAAATTACATGCAAGCAAGAGCAAAGGTAATGATAAAAAATGTGGGAATAAATGCTTTGATCAGCTTTTTGCATGTTAAATAGGACAGAATAAACTTTCTTACACACCATTATTTTTTTACAATACTGTAAGCATCCTTTAACAAAAAAATCAATTGTTGCATAAATTATCATTAGTTTATCAACCATTATAGTTCTATCAGACACAGTTGAATCAGCAGCACTGACTCTGTAACATTAATGCTATTTTGTGCTATTCAGCAATAATATTTGGTTCAGACGTGCTCGCTGATTATCAAAAGCTAACATTTGCACAGCTCTGAAATCTGAATGCATTCCGAACTATAAATTATTGTCCTTAAATGAATCACAAGACTTCTGCAAACCTTTAGATACGGAAAATGTAAACTATGTATAATGTACTATGGGGCGTAATGGTAATGGGTGTACTCAATTTAATACTCCCATCACATTGGTCTGATTTGCATTTCAGTGCTATAGGATGTGCAGCTTAAAATAAATACCCTTTGACACCATTGTCTTCCTTTGCATTTGACACAACAGCATGCAGGCTTTGATCATCAACCAAGCACACCTGCAATCAATTGTTTGGACATGTTGAAAAATTCCACAGCACAAGTGTGGCAGGTTTGACAAACCATACACACGTATAGCTCCAAAGTTTAGAATATCATGAACAAAACTGTGTCATTCATTTCAGGAGTTCATTACACATAAAGTAAAATATTTCAATGACTTATTTATTTTAATTTTTTTAAGACTGTACTTCTTGAGGCAATTTGAGAGATCAGGCTCCCAACCTGATCCTGTCCCTGCACAGTGTCTTAAAGAGGGTTTTCCCAGTTTGGCACAATGTGTCCTTACCACTGTAACTTGCAGTCAGTGTTCTGGTGTGGTCTCTGCTAAACTTAAACATGCAATATTTCTACCTCTTCTTAAGAGGCCTGGTCTAGAACACTGCATGTTGGGTAATTCTAGACTTATTTCTAAGCTGCCATTTTAATTATTATTATTTTTTTTTTGAGAAAATAGTTTGCAATCAGCTACAATCTTCTTGGTTGAAACTGACATTCTAGAAATCTTTCAATCTGGTTTTTAAAACTTGCTATAATACCTAATCAGTGTTATTAATAGTCACAAATGATGTCTTTTTGGCATGTTAGCAAGTAAGTAAACTTTATTTATATAGCACCTTTCATGGGATAAAACACAAAGTGCTTCACAATACGGCATGTGGTTCTATTTATTTAACTGTCTTAGTTCTCCTAACTGCTACCTTTGACTCTGTGGACCACAATATTTTAACGCCACATATAAATAATTTGGTGGGTATTCAATACACCGCTTTTGATTGGTTTAGATCCTATCTGGTTCATCAATATTGTGTCAACATTTGAGACATTGAATCATCCTCTGTTGTGTGGGGTCTCACAAGGCCCAGTTTTGGGGCCTCTGCTTTTTTCATTCTATTTATTGCTTCTAGGTTCCATGCTAGAAAATGTGGATTTTTTTTCCATTTCTCTGCTGATGATTGCAAAATCTATCTGCCATTTAAGTTGGGGCTTCTCGACAAAGGCCCTATTGGATTGCTTGGAGGACATTTAAGCTTGGCTAGCCCTTAACGTCTTGAATTTTATTGAAAAGAAAAGAGAGGTGATAGTATTTGGACCAAGTAGCCCCTGTGACTCCACCATATTTAAAATGAACTGTCACCGATTTGGGGTTTCTTTTAACTGATACTTCAAAAACAGAGCCTAACCCATCTTTTCAGGCCTCCCTTCAATAGTTACCTGCGCATTTTTTGTTCTTTTCAAGTGTTTGAATGATCTTCACTGCCTTGCCTCTCTGAGCTTCTTCATTCTTATTTACCTTCTCGGTCCCTCAGGTCGGCGGAATTTGAGCCTGCTCCTGAAGGTACTGGGGTCTGAGAGGAAGCTCAGAGGTGACAAGGCTTTCTCTACTGCTGCTGCTCAATTGTGGCATAACCTCCCCTTAAACAAAGTGCAAAGTGAGATATAAAAAGTATTAAGTATAACAAGTCAATTATCAATTTTACAGGTACAAACAGGTACAAACAACTAATGCATTGATACCATCATTGAAAAATACACAATATTATTTAATAATGGATGTATAAAGTGACGGCCAAAGATAATGATAGGGGTTTTCTATATAGAATTCAATATGTAACCACCTAAATCCAAGATCCTGCTGGTGTTTGCGAGAGTGCACTTGTGTATGTAAGGTTTATCCATGAGAAAAATTATCAATAGTGGTTGCGAGGAGCCAAAGACCCGCCCCCCAGAGCACCGAGGCATACACTGCAGAAACCAGAACCCCAGACGCCCGAAAGGACCCCCAAGTCCTGTGTGAAAATGAAATCAGCCTCTCCATAAAGGTTATCAGCAGAATAAAGCACAAAGTGCTGTAAAATATCCTGGTAGATCGCTGTATTGACTATGGAGCTCAAAAACCCAGAGGACTAACATCAGCAGATGACTTAGCACCCCAAATCATCACTGACTGTGGAAACATCATACTGGATTTCAAGCAACATGCATTATGTCCCTCTTCACTCTTCCTCAACACACAGGGACCTTGATTTCCAAATAAAATGCTAATTTTTACTTTAATCTAAAACCAGACTTGGGACCACTTATCAACAGTTTATTCTTTGTGAATTTCCCCCAAAACATCTAAGGCGTTTTGTGTCACAGTTCTCTCAAAATTGCTGTTACATTCTCTCATTTACTATGAACAGTCTTGGATACAGGACTCTGTGGAGGGAGTCAGTTACTGTTTTCTGAACATCGACCCAGTCAGATATCTTCTCCGTGATTGTCTAGCCTACTACTGACCAAGACTGAGAGACCTTTTTGAGGCTAAGGGACAGCTTTGCGGGTGTTTTGAGTTAATTGATTAGGGTGACATTGTGAGTTTCCAATGTTTAACATTTTTACAATATTCAAATTTTCTGAGACACTGAATTGTGGGTTATTCATTATCTATAACCATCAAAGTTGCAATACAAATGCTTTGATTATTTCCCTCTAAGTGTAAATAATCTGTGTGATATGAGTTTGACTTTCTGCAGAGTTGCAAAAAAATATTTCAAAAACCTTTTCACAATTCTCAAACTTTTTAGGAGTGTAGAACTGCTCCACCTCAGATTCAGTCCTAATCAGGAATGTAGTGAAGCAAAGGTCTACACCTATTATGAAACTCTTTAGGTCTTAGCATTTTGTTTTCAACACTACTGTCTTCAAAGAATAACACAAGATATGGATGGTAATATTCAGGGAGTTGCTTTGTGAAGATTACTCTGCATATACTACACACAATAAGGCAGCACTACAGCATCTCATCAGCTCAAGTGTGCACAGATTTTGACCTTACTATCAGTGTTTGACAGACCAACATCAGCACTGCCCCTTACGGTGGCCCAGAGGTGTCACCGCTAATACAAAAGCCGCAACACAAATACAAGCGCCGCAACACAACTACAAGAGCCGCAACACAAATACAAGAGCCGCAACACAATTACAAAAGCCACAACACAATTACAAAAGCCACAACACAAATACAAAAGCCACAACGGAAATACAAAAGCCACAACACAAATACAAAAGCCACAACACAAATACAAAAGCCATAACGGAAATACAAAAGCCACAACACAAATACAAAAGCCACAACGGAAATACAAAAGCCACAACACAAATACAAAAGCCACAACGGAAATACAAAAGCCACAACACAAATACAAAAGCCACAACGGAAATAGCCGCAACGGAAATATAAAACTACAACGAAAGTGACGCAACAGTTGGTCGTTCTACATGACGGTAGAAGAAGAAGAAGCTGACCCGGCAAAAAAAAAAAACAAAGAAGAAGGAGCTTTGCTTGTGGACTCACAAGCAAATATTGCCCGTTTGATAAGTAAGTAAAACATATTTTTTTTTTTATTATATATGGTACAGGTGTACCGCTATGCCAGAGAGTGGGTTTACTGACAACTTCAAGTTTGTGAACCCTGTGAAGAGAGAAACATTGCAATTTAGATTTGCGAGTCAGTGGTTACCATGGAAACGAGTTGGATAACTTGCTTTGCTTAGCGACAGTATGGCGCATAAAACGGAGAATTTATCACTCAGAAACTCCCGAACTGGAAGTTATAACTCCAACTGTATTATACTTTGGTTAAATTGTTTAAATCATGGGGGCGCGCTGGTCGCGTAGCAGGTAGCGCGACCCATGTATGGAGGCCTTAGTCCTCGACGCGGTCGACCTGGGTTCGACTCCGACCCGCGGTCCTTTGCCGCATGTCTCTTCCCCTCTTCCACCCCTTCCTGTCAGCCTACTGTAATAAAAAGTGAGTCACTATAGCCGCGAAAAATCTACCCAAAAAAAAAAAAAAAATGTTTAAATCGTCTCCATAGCCTCACTGAGTTGCTCTTTACAGTAAACGTCTTTTTTGAAAGCTACTTTTTCATCTGTGGGGCTGCACAGCGTGGCAGTGGGTAGGAATGCTGTGTGTTCAGCACATTATACATCAACAACTGCCATGTATGAAACCATTGTTTGAAGCATGAAACGTTTATGGAAAATATGTGTTTTAGATATTTGTTGAAATTATCATTATGTCATCACAGCATGAAAGAAATGCAGGCTCCTCTGCCTTCTTCCAGCATTAACAGCAGCAAAAAACATACTTTTGTAAAACTTGCATACTGCAGCCTTAAGACCAACAGTAAATATAATAAAATGACCCAACAGATGTGAAATAATGTTTTTAAAACTATTGAATCAAAATTAAAATATTTAAAAATGAGAAAAGTGTCTGGTTCACCATCAGCCAATTCTTAAGCTTTGAAATCAATATTTTAATCTGAGTTGACATCTTAAAATGAGATGGTAGTGAGTTCCAAATCTCACAACTAAGCATAATTTTTGCAACTGTCAGTAAACGTGGACTTTTTTCGTACTTCCTCAGATTCAACGGCAGAAATTGTGGATTCCCTGCATCTGCACAAGCCTTGAGCCAGTTAAAGGCTCTCATGCCCGCGGCAGGAACTCAAAGTGATGATGATGACGAACAGGAAAATTGCTTTGAAGAACTTCAGCGACAAAGTGGTTTGTCACCACCTCTTCAATGGGGAGCTGCTGTACAAATCTACATCACTCTGAAGAACATGGCTGATCTATAAAATGTTAAGACTGTAAAATAAACAACCCTTTTCATAACTTTGAATACAATGTAAGCAGAAAAGTCATTCAGGTTTTGTTTATTTATTTATTTTTACAAGCAATACAGCAACTGTTGCTTAAAATGACAAAATAAAGAATGTTATAAACAGTTGTTTTCAACAATATCATTGAAACATTGTGTTGTCTTTCAAACCAAACTACACAACAAAACAGAGAAATTTGGGAACAACCTAATGCAGTAGAACTAATATGTATATATACACACACATATAGAACCCACACAACTAGAATCCAAAACTTTTACAGATCTGGGGTCCGTTCTTCGTACGTTGCTTAAAACATCCGAGATCAAATGAGACATCCAAGATGACTTGATCCGGCTAATTGGGTTCTTCGAACACACCTGTTTATGATTAGTATGGCTGGATTGAGTTATCCGAGATAACTGCGCGTTCATGCGTTTGTTTAAAAGGGGAAATGTATCGATAGTAGAAACAATGATCAGCAGCGCTGCTATTGGCTGTTCAGCAAAGAACGCCCACAGTTTTTCTCCCAAGCAGAACACGAGCTTTAATGGAAGGTTATGCCGAATTTGAGTCAATTAAAGCGAACACCTCAAAATCTGTTAAAGCCAGGAGAGAGGGCTGGCAAAAAGCAGCAGACAAATTAAATGTGTAAATACTGTCCATGGTAGATGTTTCTATCACTTTCTACAGTATGTATTTTTGCATTTTAATAATTTCATATTTACTTTGTTCTTTTATGTCAGAGCCTCCACGGGACCCACTAGAACACGGGGACAAGTAAAAGTGAAATACAAGAATATTCTACAAAATGGTAGCCTTTAATTACTATAATTTATTTTAAAAAGGAACTTGTTATGTCAAGAGATCCAATATCGATGTCATTCCTTAGACACTGGAAGTAAAGGATGCGTACAAACTGGGAATTTTAACAAAAAAATTAAATCTATAAAAAATGAAGTTTTCCCTTTTCCAAGTCATCCACAGTTTACACGGTAAAACTGTATTGCTTCCGTGTCTAGATAATCCATCCATAGTTTTTCCTAATTCAATATACGGCTCAGCAGGAAGCAAGCCTTTCAAAGTAAAACTAAACTTCACAATAAAATGGCCTGAACAAATCTTCTTAGTGAATAGGATAAAAATAAAAAACAACCCATCATACAAATAACTTAAAGATTTTCTATTTATGGCTCTAACACCACTTTTTCCTCTATAAAAGCCACTGTTAAATAATGTTTGTCTGTTTATAACAGCCACAAAGATAAATCTCTCTACAATTACACTGTCGCGCTGCGCTAAAGGATCCTCTCTATTGCGCCATACGCGATTACTCGAAAAGCTCTGAAATTATTCTTGCACCTTCCGCAACAGGTTGCTGTCGTAAAAATGGACATGGCTACGACAGAGTTCCCTATCTCCTTCGCCTATAAAGCTGCGATCAAATCCTGTTTACATGAAATAAGCCTGCTTACGAGCAGGCTTAAACTGCCGCACATGTTGCTATGACAGCAAGTCCAAGATGACTTTCGAAGGACCAAACAATCCGAGATCATGCCAAATCATCAACAATCAAATCCAGCTAACTGAGTTAGCAACGTACGAAGAACGGACCCCTGGCCCAAAATAACAACAGCTGCATGCTGACTAAAGGCATCCAAAGCCACGGGAATTCTTAATGACAAAGTTCATATTGTGCTTGAATGTAATGTAGCTGTCCAAGAGGGGCAGCTTTAAAGTGTTGGCACATGTATTTGCCATAGGGAATTTTGAGGTGTAAATATATTCAAGACATGGCTGAGGGTCCATGCCAGCAAGAGGAATAGATGGCACACCTGTGGCAAACATAAGGACATCCTCCAGGGTCACCTCACTGTTATGTTCTGAAAGTAGAAATAAATACCAACACTGAGACATCATAAGTAGTTAATTTTCATTGTAATTAGTGTGATGTGGAACAAATAAACCAACCTTCACAGTCAAGAAGGTAGTCGGCCCAGAAACTTGTTGTCTTGTTCTCCTGGGCTCTCTGGTTGCTGCCATCTGGACTAAGCTCTGGTCGGAAGAGATTTTCGATGTCCACAGCAGATAACTTTTTCTCAAAATGGCACAAGACAGGAGTCAGCGCCATAGGAAATTGCTGCAGGGCTGTTAAAAACTGTGAAGTAGCAAGTCCATTCTTGAATCTGAAATGCAATAACAGGTTGCTTAGGAAATTAAAAGTACAATTTGTATCAGCTACTAAGCATTAAAATGAAACACCTGTTTTATACCACTCAGTTATTGTTTTTACTTTTTAGAATCAGAATCACTTTAATAATCCCAAAACAAAATTATTTTTTGCGACACGCTCCAGATATACTAAAAAATTATATATATATTTTTTGTTTGTTTTTGCACATCGTCACTATCACTTTAATTTAGATATATCTATATACAGATCTAAATTAAAGTGATAGTGACAATGTGCAAAAGAAAAAAAATGAATAAATGTCAATACAGAGGGGTGATGTCTGAATCACTGAGGGAGAGTTGTAGAGATTGATCACCACAGTCATCACTCTGGCGCTCTGTGGTACATCTTGGTAAGAGGAGTCTTCTGCTAAAGGAAAAAGCAACATCGGCAATAACAAAAAAAAAAAAAGAAACTAAAAAACAAAACTACCTTTCGATTGCGCTGTGATTCCTTTCAATTATGAACTGTAAAGAGCAACTCAGTGAGGCTATGGAGACGATTTAAACATTTTTTTTTTTTGGGAGATTTTTCGCGGCTATAGTGACTCACTTTTTATTACAGTAGGCTGACAGGAAGGGGTGGAAGAGGGGAAGAGACATGCGGCAAAGGACCGCGGGTCGGAGTCGAACCCAGGTCGACCGCGTCGAGGACTAAGGCCTCCATACATGGGTCGCGCTACCTGCTACGCGACCAGCGCGCCCCCATGATTTAAACAATTTAACCAAAGTATAATACAGTTGGAGTTATAACTTCCAGTTCGGGAGTTTCTGAGTGATAAATTCTCCGTTTTATGCGCCATACTGTCGCTAAGCAAAGCAAGTTATCCAACTCGTTTCCATGGTAACCACTGACTCGCAAATCTAAATTGCAATGTTTCTCTCTTCACAGGGTTCACAAACTTGAAGTTGTCAGTAAACCCACTCTCTGGCATAGCGGTACACCTGTACCATATATAATTAAAAAAAAAAAATGTTTTACTTACTTACCAAACGGGCAATATTTGCTTGTGAGTCCACAAGCAAAGCTCCTTCTTCTTTGTTTTTTTTTTTTGCCGGGTCAGCTTCTTCTTCTTCTACCGTCATGTAGAACGACCAACTGTTGCGTCACTTCCGTTGTAGTTTTATATTTCCGTTGCGGCTATTTCCGTTGTGGCTTTTGTATTTGTGTTGTGGCTTTTGTATTTCCGTTGTGGCTTTTGTATTTGTGTTGTGGCTTTTGTATTTCCGTTGTGGCTTTTGTATTTGTGTTGTGGCTTTTGTATTTGTGTTGTGGCTTTTGTATTTCCGTTATGGCTTTTGTATTTGTGTTGTGGCTTTTGTATTTCCGTTGTGGCTTTTGTATTTGTGTTGTGGCTTTTGTATTTCCGTTGTGGCTTTTGTATTTGTGTTGTGGCTTTTGTATTTCCGTTGTGGCTTTTGTAATTGTGTTGTGGCTTTTGTAATTGTGTTGCGGCTTTTGTAATTGTGTTGTGGCTTTTGTATTTCCGTTGTGGCTTTTGTAATTGTGTTGCGGCTTTTGTAATTGTGTTGCGGCTCTTGTATTTGTGTTGCGGCTCTTGTAGTTGTGTTGCGGCGCTTGTATTTGTGTTGCGGCTTTTGTATTAGCGGTGACACCTCTGGGCCACCGTAGCCCCTGCATCTCTACTGGTGATTATATGCTAGAAGTGATGATTTTTTTTTTACCTACCATCGCTCTAAAATAGCTACCTTTCTTTCTGGATTCTGCGCTGACCACCAGGATTGTCAAGGACTCAACAGAAATCACTAAAAGTGATTGCTAAACTCTCTCCTCCCAGTAACAGTCTTGCTTGGGGACCCACAGCGGCAATCTGCAAACCAGGTACTTGCAGTCTTCTCAGAGTGCAAGCCCACTGCTCTAACCAGTAGCCCACCACTCCTCTAGATCTTGGTTTGTTATTCATGTGGGAATGCTTTTTGAAGTTTCTGCATGTAGATTCAATGTCTGCTTTTATGGATACTATTGTGACCTTCTGCCTTCACATCTTTCGTTCCAAAGCATCCCTCTGTTCGTCTCACTTAGCTGGATACCTGATTTGACAGCAGGATCTCGTATGTTGTGTTCTATGGCTAAAACCTCCCAGTTTGCTGGGAAGAGGCCTCTGACATTTATGTCAAGTTTGCAGATAGTTCTGTAGCGGTTGGACTGCTCCCAGCAACCAGCTCACTGTACAGATCATCGTTTGGAATACGGCCATTTTCCACGAAGCTGACAAGCCAGGGCAGACGCGTCTAAGTGAGCATGGCAAACACAAAAAGGAATTTGTAAATCTGAATTGCCAAGTGAATCTCAATATACCTTTAGGCCAATACCTGGGGGAGGCATTTTACCTCTGCTCTTAGCCCCAGAATGCACCTCATGGTGGCAGCCCTCTGCTCCCAAAGGGATGGATTAAATACAGAGGACACGTACATTGAATGTATGTTACAATAACAATAAAGATGACGATGAGGATTCTTGTTCTTATTATCATTACACTCATTATGCCTGAACGGGGAATCAACAAGTCTTTGGAGAAAGATGTCACAGTATTATTTAAGCCAGATCGATAATGTGTAGCACTGTCTGTTCTGCACATTATCAACCTGGTTCTGCTCCCATCAAATCTGTTCGGGGGGAAGGAGGGACATTCAGCAGAACTTTCTGAGCTGGTTGGGTGAAGCGGTCCCTAGTGCCCACCTACTTAAGGTTGGTTTTGGCCAATCATGGTATCAAATGAAAATGTCATAAGCAGCAGGCAGCATGAGGAACTCCATGTTACGCTGGTCAAGGTGTGCTTATTTGGATAGAGACACTCGTGACAATCGAGGATTCTGACAAAACAGGTGAGATAGCAATAGCTACGCGTACGTCCTCCTGCATGGCCATTTTTATTTTATTTAATTTCGGCTGTGGGTATGTCCCGCCTTAAACCATGATACTGCAACATGATTGGCTGACCCGTTCTGGGTCGGTCTTGAACGGTTGAGGCTGGAGCGGGAGAAGATTGATTCTCGTGTGTTTGTGAACGCACAAATACCGTGAGAATTCAGGTTGCAGGCAAGGGTGCATATTGACAGAATATTCTCAAACAGTCATTGCATATTTACCCACGAAGTAAGTTTCCCATCTCACCACATCTTAGAGGTGCTCTATTGGATTGAGCCAAAGTCCTTGTCGGGTGTCAGAAACCAGTTTTAAATTATTTGCGCCGACAGGAAGGGTACATTAAAGGCTAGACATTGTTAGAGACAACATTCAAGTTGGCTGTGAAGCTTAAAGGTATACTATGCAACCGGGGTTGATTTTCCAGCGTGGCTCCCCCCAGAGGGCGAAAGTAAAAGTGCACTGTCATAAAGATGCTCAGCTGTTCTGGTTTCTCCGTCAAGCCAGGCGCGGTTGTTTTGAGCTTAGCAGACAGGCGAACGCAACGAAAAGTGGAAAAAACGGCAGTACAAACAATGACTAAGACAGTGAAAGTATGAACATCAGGGTTTCCCACCAACATTTTAAAAAAAAATAAAAAAATAAAAAAATAATAAAAAAAAACAAACAAACAAAAAAAAAAACCCTCGCGGTTCTTTGTTGTTGCTTTCGCACGTGCATATAGTGAATGGCAGGGCAAAAACACATGGAGTTCTCGCCGTAAAGCGAGACTTCTGTGTGTGCGGGCCGTGAGCTCTTGCAATTGCAAGTGCGGTATTTCCCCCACAGACCACCAGGGCGGCCGAGAAAACTTTTGTTCGACCTGAAATGACTCATTTAATCATCCAAAACGGTATGGAACACATTAATTAACTGAAAAATGTTGCATAGTATGCCTTTAAACAATGCTCAGTCAGTATAAAGTGACCCAAAGTCCTTCTACCTCCACCAGCCTCCTTAGACACTTACACAAGGTGGCATCGATCCACGCTTTCATGTGGTTCACATCAAATTCAGAAATGTTTTGCTTGAAATTCAGACTCATCAAATTATTCACTTTTTCCAATCTGTTATTGTCCAGTTTTGGGGACCCTGTGCAAATTATAGCGTCAATTTCAGACCGCAGAGTACAGAAGTGGCCCCCGTTGTGATCTTTGGATGTTGCAGTCCATCTGCTTCATGGTTCAACGTTTTGCATTGGCATTCCACATACATCGGGGTAGCAGGTGTTTATTTTAGCTACAGTTGCTTTTCTAGCATCAAACCAGTCTGCTCATGGCACTTTGATCTCTAACATCAACAAGGTATTTTTTTTATCCGCACAAATGCTGCCCACGGAATAGTTTCTCTTTATGAGGTCATTCTCTGAAAACCCAACAGATGGTTGTGTGAAGATCAGGAGTTTCTGAAATATTGAGACCATTCAGTCTAACATGTCCAGACATGTAAATGCATTGAATTGTTGCTTTGTGATTTGTTGCCATTTGTTTGAACAACTAATTGAATGACAGTGTAGATTTCCTGAAAATGCAGCTGTTCATGAAGTGAAACTGTTATGAGACAGATTTGGGGCCTGGTTTGAACTTCACTGCTGTGCAATCCACTTATTTATGATGTTACACAAGAAAGAAGAAGTATGTGAAAATCAGAAGGGAAAGATCCCGGGTGTAGCTGTGAAATTTCCGAGATGTTTAAATCCAATATTTTTTTTAGGGGATCAGATATACATAAATTAATGTCAGCCTGAATTCCAGCGGAGCGAGGAAATGATAAAGTAAGATAGTACAATTGACAGACTGCTGTGACTAATCTCAGGAAAAGCTCTCATCTACATTTTTAAGCCTGCAGCATATTTCAGGTGAATTAATGCAAGATAGGGGGGGGAAAAACTGACAATTTTATACCATCTTCTTTGGAGTCAGAAAATGACAGGCCGTTTTCCACCGTGCAAAGTTCCCTTTAGGCAGGGTTTTTAAGGGTTCTGATAAATTTCTAATGATTATACACATGGTTATTTATGGATATGTAAAAAAAAAAACATGTTGGTAAAGAGTTCTCCCAGGAGATGGAATAAGTCAGCATGTTTAGTCTCTGAGCATAATTGATGAAATGCTGTTTTAGTTGTAACCATTTTGATACGTGCTCTGTAATGCTCCCTGGAACAAAATGCTGTTACAGTCAGCCCCCCTGCAGAGGGGAGCTGCTTCAAATGTCTGGCAATGTAGGGATGGGGGGGGGGGGGGGGGATCCACATTATTTTCTCCTCCTCCTCCCTTGTCTCTTGTCAGCCGGAAATAACAAGGGGAATATTCCATCACTTGTCTCATTTTCTTGGCTTGCCCCGTGCTCTTCCCAGGCAGGAAAATGCCAATAAAAGAATATTGAACCAGATAACACAGTATGACAGTGTTGCTTTAGTGAGGTGTCAGTGACATTACAGAGGATTGCTCCCGAAAGTGGAAAATCCAATCTGCCTCTGATTCTCCATAGAGCTAACGCCCGCAGCTCCCCGAATGATTCATTTGAATTCTTTGATTAGGCTACGTTTTCTCCCGACACCTCTGGTTTCGAAGGCGAACTGCAGAGATCCAGACCTGGAGGAGGGAGACGAGAGGTCATTATACTTGGATTATGTGCAGGAGATGTATTGCGGTACTCAAGCATTACAGAATTAACAAATG
Organism: Fundulus heteroclitus; assembly: GCF_011125445.2. Lineage (NCBI taxonomy): Eukaryota > Metazoa > Chordata > Actinopteri > Cyprinodontiformes > Fundulidae > Fundulus > Fundulus heteroclitus. Next base: position 35,292,931 of record NC_046365.1, read on the forward strand.
GATTTAGCATAAACTGCACACAGATTAATACACAAAACAGTAACCTCTACTGCCTTAGGGAACAATAATCTTAACGGCATAACATTTGAATCTCGTTGTGGGAAGCAAGAAAAACCATCATGAAGACGCTGAAATATTCATAAGCTATAATATAACTATTTAATCATGAGCAGTAAATAAATGATGAAAACTATAATGGCCTTTCAAACTCAGTGAAATTAAAGCAAAGATTTAGTCACATTTCATCACAGTCTGAGAAAACCACTGACTAGGGGAACCAATAGATGGGGCAATTACAAGCAAATCAAAAATACGTTAGATAAGAAATATTTTACACGGCTGCAGGGGCGACCCGGGATGTTATTTTTATCCTCATTCATTTGGTTCCATCCGGAAAATTGCCCTTGGCCTGGTAGACGTAGAGTCCAATCTTCAGCCCTTTTGAAATATATGGCACGTTTTTGCCCCCAGTCTTTCTTTTTCCTTGTATGAGTGGTTTGGAGTCTACCCGTCATTAAAGAACCATGAGCACATGACCAGAACCTGTGGGGTCATAGTAAGACAAAACAAACTGCTCTTATATACATTTATTCATTGCACAGGAGCTAATGCTCTGGCTCATGTTTCTGCAACAACTATTGTGTGTATAATGTTAAGCTATCAATATATTTCTTTTACTTTGCTTTTTAAGAGAAAGAAAAAAAAGTAGGCTTTTCAGTATGGTTACATATTTTTGACAAAATGTCTAAACCAAGCAGTCACTCCTTTTTCTTTTTACGTCTTACGAAAGTATTTAAATGTCAGTTTTATTCATTTCAATTCAGTTTGTTTATGTAGCACCAACTCCCAACATGTCACCTCAAGGCACTTTAGAAAGTCCATATGAATCACACGGACAGATTGGTTAAAGAGTGTTCTATCTAAAGAAACCCACTCCTCCTGGATGAGCATGTAGCGTCAGTGGACAGTTGTTTGCAATGTGTCACTGACTTTACAGCAATTCCTCACACTGAGACTGCATGTGGCGACAGTGGAGAGAAAAACTCCCCTTTAACGAGAAGAAACCTCCAGCAGAACCAGGCTCAGTGTGAACGACCATCTGCCACAACCAGTCGGGCTTTTAAACTTGTCACATATGCTGTCACATGAGAGCCAAAAACAGCATACTTTTTGCTTATTTTTTTTGATGGATTAACACAAATAAATATATAACTGTGAAATAAAAGGAAAACAGTATTTTTTAAAATCTCGACAAATACCATTTTGAAAAATGTGATGTGTAGATGCATTTACCCCCTTTAATTCCTATGCCCCTAAATCAATTCCAGTGTTAGCCGTTGCCTTCATAAGTCACCAATATAAAACAAATCCATCTGTTTAAGGGTTAGGGTTATTAACAAATTCAAAACATATATTTTAGGTGCAGCCTTGGCCATGTTATGCTGTTGCTTAGCAACCTATTTTTAGATATAGAACACACAAACACTGAATACAAACTCAATCTTTTATTCAATCAACTTTTTACCAAAAGAAAAAAGAACACGTGCTCTCCGAACTCTTTGAAGGGGGCGGAGCTTGGTGACAGAGCGTGCCTCGGTCTGCGTTTGTGACGCAAAGGATGATTCTGCAAGGTGAACGTATATGAATTCCACACAGATATTTATTTGTTTATTTATTTTCATTTCCCTTCCACTTCCCTATTCTGTATTACTTTGTGTTGATTGATCTGACAAAATCCCAAGAAAACAAACCTGTGGTAATTTTGCAGTTTTGAAAATTTTGGGGGACTTGAATATTTTCAGTAGCTATTGTTACTTATAGAATGCTGTACCAAGATGTTTATTCAAAGTCACCACCTTTAGTAAAAGATCAAGCAATTACACCCAGTCAGTGTTTATTTGCTGATGTTGAAGCCTCTCAAGTTTCCAAAAAGGGAGAGTTGTTGTTTTGACTAATAGTTACCTGCTTGGGGTTGGAACAAAAGTCTGTTGTCTACATTAGTTTCCGCAGGTAATTCCTCTCAGGATCAGCTTTTTAGTCTTACTAACACTGAGTTCAAGAAAGCTACAGTCAAACCAAGTGACAAGACAGTTCACATACTGAGAGCAGAGGGCTTGTTGAACCAGTCTGCTGTTTGTGTGTTTAATTAAGGAGAGGTCATTCTTTTTTACTCTTATTTCAATACCCTGAGAAGAACAAGGGACAGAAACATTTCTCCCCGTGGAACACCTGTGTTTAAGACAAGGCAAGCTTTGTTAAAGCTAAGAGGGTGATCGCTATAAAATGGATGTGATGAAATTCATCCAGACAATGAATTGATGATGGCTTAAGGGTATTACATAAAAACATTGAGCATTGGCACTTTAGAAAAGATAAGCCAAGATCAGAGGAGCCTGGTCCAGACGTTTAAGAGGTTTTAGGCTGTTAATCCTAAAGCAGCGAGAGTTAGGAATTCAACAGAAGACCAACTGATGGATATGTTTGTGCTCTGTTAAAATTACACAGAATATTTATATGTTTGTTGCTAAATCAATCATTTGTGATTATGACAATAACCTGGCACTTACTTTGGAAAAAAAAGAGAAACTGATGTTCAATTTCGTTGTTTCATTTTATGATTGACAGGCAGGAGCCTTATTGAGAAACAAATTATCCCTTCAGAATGGAAACCCCCCACTTGTTATTTCTCCAAAGCAATTCCAGCATGAATCAGATGGAACAATGAGTTAAAAAACCCCTTTGAATAGGTACAGTAAAGAGTTCACGTTTAAAATGAGGGGTGACATTAGCAGGAACGTGCTGCAGAGATGGAGAAACCAATCAGTCTTTGTGGATTCGTGAAGTAAATATAGAAACAGACACGATGAATTCCTCAGGCGTCAAAGAGCTCGCTGGATGCAGTAATTACAGACGGTTAATGTCACCGCCGAGACAATAGGAATAAAGGAACTTATTCAGTTTAGAGGACTGACTGTTCAGTATCATATTTATAAGTTAACGTGTACCATACTGTTCAAAAGTTTTAAATCTTCACCGATTTCTTTGTGTTTTGCCTTCAAGAAGCGACGTGTTTCGTTTTCTCCTTCTAAAGGAGTGATTAATAGTTCTACTTTCTGGAGGTGTAATGCACCAGATAAACTGATATTCAGTTGGACATGGTGTTGTGCTTTAAAGTGTAACTTAGTGTAATCAAAGCTTGATGGGAGGCTTTGTGGAGCCCAGTGGTCCAGAGCCTTATGAGTTTGAGCCGCTGGCTCAAGGCGCTGACTCAGCAATGCCTGAAGCTGGTGCTGACGAGGCAGTGGGGGACAGGATCGGTCCAGTTATATATTATCATATTTATTTCCTGCTTTATAATCCAGGGCGGGATCCATTTGCAATGTGGAAACGGAGTGTGGTTGATCTCCTTTCTGCTCTCTTTGCTCTGACCGCAGCCGGGTTTTAGGACGTTGCAGCAGCTGTCGGCCTGTGAGGCAGAGCTGAAGTGATTAGGAAGAGGTCACGGCAGGACTCGCTGCTGCCTCAAGGCAGTAACAGTTTTGCTGCCTCAAGGCAGTAACAGTGCTTTTGCGTAAATTCACCAATAACACATAAATAGCCGCCAGATTTGTTGCTAGTCACTTTTTTGAAGAAAGAAAATTGCTAGAAGGGTCTGAAAAGTGCAGCAGTGCTCGCAACGGAGACACAAGACGGAGCTGCTTTTTTTTAACCGCACAGCGGCAGAGCTACCTACGTCGGTTTCTCCAAATTACGTCACAAAAAGATTTGAACCAATAGCAATACAGGTTGAAAATTCACTGCATCAGACCATCGTTTAACCCAAGGAGGGCACCACACACAGACACAAAGGCAGGATTTCAACAAACATGCACTAATTTGTCGAAATAATGACCAGGCTATGTAGACACTACTCTAAGACAACCGTGTTAGCAGTTTATTGGCAAAAAAAGATGATTTGTGAGTGAGTTACCCTTTAAAAGGTTTATTAATGAAAACGTCAGAGAACCTGGTACTCTCCGCAGCAGTGAACAGGAGTCTGGTGAGACATTTCTAACTCCGCTGCAGTCTTTGGAAGCAGAGCTTTTCAGATGGAAGAGTTGTCTGACAGGTCGGCAAATTAACATCCCTGGGCAGGAAAGTTCCATTTAGTCTCTCCAGGTGCTGCATTTATAGCTGTATATTCTGTCTTGATCATATTTTTCTATCCGTTCAGTTTTCTCTATTAGGTTTGTTGAACAATAACGTCACAGTGTTTGCTGCGTAACTGCTAAACAAGTCTTAGAGTTCCGGCTTACCAATTTTGAAATTCTGCCATTTTCCTTTTTCACAGGGATTTTTGCAGTCAAAGATGAAGGATGCTGAAGTGAAAATGTTCCAGGGTTGGGTGTATTAACCCACACAATTTATTACACCCAGCATCACCCAGCATGCTACAAAAATGGCCGAATGAGGTGGAATGGAACGCTCTGTGGTCTGGTGGGGCGTGAGGTGGGAAATGCCTCATTTACTTATGAAGAGACCACAGCAAAACAAGTTGCTCTCAGATGCACTTCAGAACGGGGTTAAAAGAGGGGCCAGTGGGGCTAAATTAATCAGGAATTCATATCACAGCATTGCCGTTTCACTTCATAAAGACCACAGCTTAACGATTTGAATGTGAAAGGGAACTTAAAAGCTTAATATTTCCCCTTTAAGTAGTAGGCAAATGATTTTATGCCCAGGACTATTTGTTTTCTCCCCCTTGTACCCCAATACCCCTAAATAAAACCAATGTTTCCCCTCCTGTTATATGAGGCGTGCTTCGTCCATTCAATATAAAGATGCACACAGGTGAACACCGACTTCAGCCAACAGACACAGACTTCACAAGAACAGATGCCACAACCACCTGCAAAACAAGCTCAAATATATGTTTTTTTTTTTTAACGCCCTTACAGGGAAGAGGATAGTAGCACTCAATCTCCTGCGAGTAGCAACCATAACTGTCCTATTCTGTATCTGACTACAGAAAATGGCCCAACTGCTTCAGGCCCTGCACCGTTACAAGCAGCAAAAATCGACATTTGAACGGGAGACTGGGTTTGACCCGGGTTGGCTGTCAGAGGGGAAACACTCTCCCTGGCTGTGAAAGACTGATCCTGGTCAGTATGTATGTAAATACATACTCTGTATAACAAATAAAGAAAGAGAGATGGAGATAGACAGACAACTCAGCTGTTGTGTGAGAGCAGAGGTTTTTCATTTATCAACATTAGTGAACTGACAGCACCAGGAAGACTAAGGAACATAGCGTACAGGTCAGTGATAAAGATGTAGAGATTTTTTTAAATTCATTTATATGCTAAAACACTTTACTAAACTTCTTAAAATCTCATAGAGCACTGTTTCATCCAGCAATTTAAAAAAATGCTGGATGAAACGAAAAAACTAACTACACACGGACTCATGAGCAACTATGGAGGAGCTGCAGAGATCTGGAGCTCATGTGAGAAAATCTGTGGTCAGAACAACTATTATTGACACGGTGGTGGTAACATTCTGACCCAGTCAAATCCAGACCTAAATCCACTGAAGGAACTCTGGCCAGACATTAAAATTGCTGTTTACAGACACTCTTGATCTAATCTCACTGAGCTGGAGCTAATTATTAAAGAGGAAAGGGAGAAACTTTCAATGCACAAAGCTTGGAGAGGCACACCACGGACGTTTGCAGGCTGTGTTTGCAAAATAAAAGATGTTTTTTTTTCAGTGTTGATCCAGGAGCCCTCTAATTTTTTAGATCTCTATTGGTAAGAAAATTTTGAAATCATGCATTTAGTTTCTTCTACTCCACAATTAATGTCGGCTTTGTGATAGTCTTTCACTGATCCTCAGAAATACTAGAGAATTATACATAAAAACCCGTTTAAAAGATTACCAGAAACTCTTGTTTATAAAAAAATATATATAAAACTAAGCAATAAAACACAACTTTAGCACAGCAGCATATGTGCAGTGGAATAGACATAGTCCCAAAGTATTTATTTAAAGTAGCCTCTACTCATTTATCAGCAGTTTCATCTTTTTATGAGAAATAATCTGCGGGGTGTTCCGTCTGTAATAATCCGGAGCCCATTTCCACCCAAATAGGACTTCCTGATGTTCTGTGGAAATAATGTGCTTTTTTTTTTTTCTTTATCTCAAAACAGTTATTTTTGTCAGCATTTATCAAGATACCATCCGCAATCAGACGACAAACTGTCTGAGCTTTGTCTGCAGCTTAGCATAAATCAAACACGTTTAATCTCAAACTCGGCTACATCAGTGATAACCGTGAATACTATCTAAAATTACATTTTAATATTTTCACTGGGACTAGGAAAATAACATAGCTCGCTTTTAAGTGGAAAATTGCCACATCGCAATTATTCTGTTGCCAAGAAGATTGCACTCTCTCCACGGTCCACGTCTCTGAAGAAAAGGTACAGACTTTATTTTTTCCTCCATCTCATTTATTCCTAAACTGGCGCCCCGACCATAAATCTTCCTCGGGCGTTCATCCTCTATCGATCCCCAAAGTTGTTAAGCAGCATTTTGGTTGCTGGGACCGTTCTAGCTGGAGACAGCAACAAATGAACTCAATTGATTCTTTTTGAATTACAATTAGGTGTTTATTGTTGGAGGTTGAAGTGCATCATCTGCAATATGCGGTTTCGGCCAAGATGGTCTTTAAAGAAAACTGAGAGAAAAACTGTCCATTCTGCGCTGTGCGCAATCCACCAAAATAAAGATGCACTTTAAACTTGAGGTATAGTGTCTTTAGCTTCCTGCAGCAGGTAGCTGCTAACCTGACAGTTCAGCCTTATATTTCTGTTTGGCAGGAGTCAATTTATCAGAGCTTGTTTGCTGGAAAAAAAAGCTTTCGCTTACCCCTGGAAATGGATTTAATGAGAACATTGTGACCCATCCTTACGGTAAAAGCAAAACAATAATCCCAAAGAGGCAAAACGCTCAATAAAGCTGCCCAGTTGAGTGAAATTTGTTTTTCCCTCTTTGACCTCTTTTCAGAAATCCGGTCCTGTGTTAATAAAACATCTATTGATTCGCTGAACTTCAGATAATGACAAAAAAAAAACGTATGCGTAATTGGTTCATTTCAGCCCCCGGAAGGTCACTGCACTCAAAGCTGCCACTCTGCTTGTCGTTGTGGCCGTTGCGTTTGCTGATCAAAGATGTGCAGAAAATTCCCCTCTTTCCTGCAATTGGCTTTACTTCATTAGGCTTCCTGTCCAGTTAAATGCAAACGCTCGTTAGTTGTGGGAGCAGACCACCCAATGCATCCCCCAGTGGACGTATGACAGCTCACCCCTTCACTAAACTCCCGAACAGTTGTGCCCCAAGGTGACAGGCACGTCACCATTATTTACCCTCTTACCACCACCCGCAGTATCAGCAACTGGCTTAAAGGTCAGCAGGCTGAGTATGTCTACACTTCTGTCCTAGGGGCTTGCTCTCCCCCCCCCCAGTCTAAGCAATTTACTCCCTGGGAATCTGATACCCCCACAGCTGCAGCCAGCAGAGTCAACATGTAAGGCTTCGGTGCAATTGCATGGCCCATTCCAGGCACTTTAATTGACAATAAAGTCTAACGTGATAACTGCAGGGTGAATCCTTTATTCAGCTGCTTTAAATTGACATTTGGAGAAAATTGAGACATCAGATCACTTGGTTTTGCGGTTGCAATTCCCAACAGTGGGCTTCACAGCAACAATATTGTAGTATTACTGTTTCTAGGTGGCCCTGTGACGGAACCAGTACTGACTGGAACGGACTAAAAGTATTCTACAAAGCAGTCTTCAGCGGCTTGATGGTTTTGCCCATTCTTTCTGTAGCTCAAACGAATTGGTTAGAGATAATCTGTCTCATTTGTTTTTCAGCCTCTAACAGGTTTCCTTCTGTATTTACCTGCAACCACCTTCCCATCAGTCTTTGTGTCCCTGCTGTAAAAAAAAAAGGATGTCCTCAGATTAATGATTTAATCACCAAGTTTCACCATGGGACTAATGTGCTCAGATTCATATGCAATGTTAATTTTCCTTCCCGCCATATTATCTTGCATGTTGCCAAGGCTATTTAACTTTGGGCCAAGCTGACCAGACCACAGTGCCTGTTGGTGTCCTACATGGGTTGTGGCAAATTACAAAAAGGGACTGCATGTAGTTTTATTTGCACAATGGTTTTCCTCTGCCCACTCTTGGACAAAGGTCAGACTTGTGGGGTGAACAACTAATAGTGGTTATGTCAACAGACTCTTCTCTCTGAGCTGCTGATCTCAGCAGCTGCTTCTCTGATCAAAGCTCTCCTGACCTGCCTGTTTGGATGGTTTACCATACACCATGCTGCCACACTTCAGACCTTCAGGTCATGAACTGAACCATTTTCAGGATGTTCACAGTTTGGGAAATGTCTTTTTCTGAGCCGGTCTCTCACCACAGTGTCCTTGTGGTAACACATTCTTGAATATAATCTTCCCTTCCCTTGTTCTATAATTTCACCAAAACTTCAACCCTGCTGTGCTTTCACGATATTGTTTATTCACTAATTGTTTGTAGCAAACCTCTGAGGCCTTATCAGAACAGAGGGCTATATAATGAGATTAAACTGCACAGAAGTGGACTCAATTTACTAATTATGTGACTTCTAAAGGTTGATGAATGCAAATGTAAGGGTGTAGGAGGAAATAAGGATGGATACAGATAAAACCCACACTGTTATTTGTAATTCAATTTGAGAAACTTGAAACAGTTTCCCTCAACCACACCGTTACACTCTACCCGGTGTTGGTCTAGCACAGGGGTGTCCAAACTTTTTGTTACATGGGCCAAAATTGTCAAGTCAAAGGAACTCGAGGGCTAAAAAATTAACAAAATTTTTTTAAAAAAACCAAAGCAATTTTTTACCTGCTCTACAAAATATGACTATTTTTAATAAATAAATCAGATTTTTTTATAGGAAATGAATGTACTGAATGTAAATAATAATACATTAGTGTAGATCCAAAAAAAGGGTTTTGCTCATTTGTTGTGTTCATCCAGTTTGTAAATTATTTTGAATAATTTAATTTGACTCTTAACAATAATAAACTGAACTCTTTTTGGTCTAGCAATATAAGAACAGTATTTGTGTCAGTTGCTGTAATTATCCAAATTTAAGAATTTAATTCAAAGCAGATTTTAATGCACCATACTCTGCATTTGAGTAATTAAATGTCATTGGGGTAGATGTTACTATGAAATTAAGGAGAAAGTCAGAAGTGTCTTTATTGAAAGATAAATACTTTGTGTTACATTTTCAATTGTAGGATTTTAACGTTCCTGTAATAATTTTGCCCTAATTAAAAACCAAAATTTCCATCTTCATCAGCCACCTGTGCTGGTGGACCAAATCTTTCTTCAAATGCAGTTGGGTGGGCCACCCGAAATCAGTACAGGGGCCACAAATGGCCCCCGGGCCGCACTTTGGACACGCCTGGTCTAGCACATAAAATCCCTCCCAAAATATTCTAGAGTTTGTGGTTGTGATATAAAAAAAAAAGGTCAAGGTGTGTGTGTATACTTTTGCAAAGCACTGTATAACATGTAAATGGACGTAATTTACATTCTGGTAATATTGAGCCTTCAGAGCACTTTATACTGCAGCCACATTCACCCAGTCGCACTCACATCCACATCCACGTTCACATTCACACGCCACTATGCTGAGCGGTAAGTGCATTGTCATGTGACTACAGGAAGCTGGAATCCTGACTACAACTCCCACGGTCACCAGTGAGCCAAACTCGCCCCTCTGTGTCATGAAGACAGAAACTGTTTGCTTCTATTAAGCTTAATTGCTACCATCTTCTATCTAATAGAATGCAAAGTCAGCATTTTAATTGATAAAATGTGTTTGTGAGATGAAAGGGGGGGGAAAAGGTTGTGGGAAGCTTTGTAAAAAAAAAAAAAAATGGTTGTGGGTTAGGAGTGTAACTGGCGCGCTCACGATGGATGAAGGATTGGCGTTTGTGTGCATGCACGCAGGGAGCATCCACCAGTTCAACACGATAATACAGATACGCTGAGCTCTAAGAGCGAAATAAGCTTACTGACAAGTGATAACTCCCACATCTACACTGTCTTACAAGATGGTATGGGAAAGGCAGCTGTTACACCTCACTGCACTTGATTACATCTGCAACTGTGCTCCTTACAGTAGCCTGCACGAGAAAGTCATCGCTGTAATCTCATATCATAGACTCATAATAAAATATCAGCAGCTGGGCACCATAACTTCTTGAATAATGCCGGATCTGGACTTTATGTGCTTTTTACAACATAACTATAGACATAATTTTAAGTGGAGCACTAAGACAGAATGTTAGCCTTGGTTTCCTATGCCAAATGGTAGAGAAATGTGGGCAACAGCCACTATCCAGGTTGTTCTGCTATTTCCTCCTTTTTTGTGGTTTTGGTTTGAACATTAAGTACTTGATCCACTGTAATCTGGGACGACAGCCGTAATAAAAAGCGTTCATGGATTGCAGGAGCTTCAGAAGGGGAGATGCCTAGTGACATCCTGATTAGAGGCCTGACCAGCTTCAACTGCTCTACTCTAGGTGCCCTTCAGGGATATTTTATTATGAGGCCAGCCACCTTATAAGGTGAGGCTTATTTCAGCCGCTCGGAACCAGGATCTTTTTCTTTTGGTGACGATTCACACCTTATGAGTATGAGAATGTAGACAGATGTCAACATTGAGAGCTTTGTTCTTTGACTAAGCTTTTTCTGTCGCCACGACCGACCACAGCGGCGCTCACATTACCGCAGAAAAGAATCCAGTCTACCCACTTCATTTCTTTTCATAATGTTAGACAGTAGATAGTAACATATTTACTAATATACAACATTTATGCTCTAAAAGGGAGTTTTTGTCAGTGGAGGCAGATGGCCGTTCACTCTGCTGAAGGTTTCTTCCTGTTAAAGGAGAGTTTTCCTCTCCGCTGTCACCACATGCATGCTCGGTTTGAGGGATTGCTGCAAAGCCAGCGACACAATGCAGGCGACTGTCCACTATCGCTAACTGCTCATCCAGGAGGAGTGAATGCTGCAAGTCAACGACTTGATGCAATCTGCTGGGTTTCCTTTGATGGAAAACTTAAACCAGTTTGAATAATAAACTAAACTAGACAACATTGTTTGGTTAATAATCAATTTAGGATGTATGGACTTCAATTAAAATCTGTCTGGATGGTTGGATTGAATGCACTGTTTTGTTAAAGGCTTAGCGACAACATTTGTTGACAATTGATACTATATAAATGACTTAAATTGAAATGGAATTGGAAGAAAAAAAAACATAAAAGGCACAATGCATTGTCATGACTTGTGAGCTGGATGTTTAATTACAGCTCCAATTAACTATAATTTCACCGTGTTTCCAAGAGGACACTAATGGGGTAAATATCTTGGGACTCATAAAGTTAGATTTTAGGCCAGTAATAATCCATTCAATGCAGATTCACGACAGTTTAAGATGCTTGGTTGAAAACATCCTGGTTTTATACTGAAATGTGAAAAAAAAAAAAAAACCCTGGTAGATTTAAAACGTGCGGGGATCTCATTAACGTCTATTTGATGTACAGACAGAGAGGCACTTGTATTGAAACTGCAAAGCTTTGCTCCTTGTGGGTAAACACGGATCTTCAGAGACTTTTTTCAACCTGCCTGTAGGCACTGAATAATCAGTTGTTTTCCTGCAAAAGAAGTAAAGGAAAGTTTATTAAGTTACAGGGATTCTCACGGGACTAAAGACACACACACCCGAGGCACAACATCCCTGCTGTCTTCAACATGACTCAGCTTCAATCAGTCACAGTGACTGACGCTCTTCCCTCTGTATCAGCTCAGTAAACAATCTATTTATCCCGTTATGGTCAAGTACTCAATCAGTTCATTCATCTATTTATACCTTTATGTGTCCATTTGTCTCTTTCTCATTAGTTAATTCCCCTTTGCATCGGTAGTCATCGCTTTCACAATCAGTCTCTTCACTTATATCTAAATTACTTGATAAAATATTGCTTCAATTATTAGATCTTTCCATTCATCCATCTGATCATCTATCAATTGGTCAACAGACATGTAAATCGGCAACCTTTGCTCTCTGTCTCAGCAGTTTTTTCACCATGATGGACGAGAGAAATGGCTGAGGTACAGCAGACGAGGCCCAAATCAAAAATTGGAAATCTGTAATTATCTGGATCCATCCATCCATCCATCCATCCATCCATCCATCCATCCATCCATCCATCCATCCATCCATCCATAATTTCCCCCATTTATCTCTGCTGCTCTGCACCCAGCTGTTCTGATTTCCCATTCTCTGCATTTACCACTCACATACATCTTCCTCTATCTGACCCTCCAACTATTGATCTATCCACTCTGAGTTCTCTTCATTCTTCTGATAAATCCCAAATCTGAGTCACTATTCACTGGGCCGCTCATTCTTTCAGTCACGTATCCATCCTTTGCTTTTCAACACGTTGACACATCAAGGACCTCTCCCTGCGTGCTGGATTGGAGCAAATCTCTGAATGTGACTCCTCCATCTACTGTGAAACAAAAACAGGAACATTTTTCAACACAATTTTGTTTTCACCTCTGGCTATCAGACAGTTTTTAATACACCAGAAGTAAATCGGATCAGAGGGAAAAAAGAAAGTCAAGAGGGGCGTCGTACGAAGGTACAACAGTGATCATTGTGGGTGTTTGCTAAGTAAATTAGAATTTCTCAACATTTCATTATTTATACTTCAAATACTGCTCAGAGAATGTTTTATATGAAATTTCAGTTGAAGGAAAATTAAATAAAAAATAAGAACAAATACTTTACAACTTTTCTATGGCAGGACTGACGGGCCGTTTACTTGTCCTTACAGCAGCAGTGTCTGCAGTCTACAGTATGTCAACCTCTGAAGTTTGGTTGAAGTGATGAAGACTGGAATGTGTTTGCAGCCAAGTCTCCTTTTCTGATACTCCCCAGAGTCCTTGTTAGCGCTCCATTTTTATTTGTGCTAAGGCTCTTTTTGTTCTTCAAAACAATTATTAGAAGCTGTTTAAATCTACTGAACAACACCCCTTTCTCTGGCCCTACCTGACATTCACAAGGCTCTCCCTCAAATCCTCCAGGGTTTAAGGCTCTGTAGCAGGTTACAGTTGGGCTTGGCAGAGATCAGTGAGCTGCTCCTGTATGCAAATAGATTCTTGGTTGTCACAGTTCCTCACCATAACAGTTGTCACAGAGTACCACCAGGAAGTACCAGGAAACAGTGTGGGAATAAATAAAAAAAAAACTGACAAATAACAAAAATAACATGGTAACTGAAGGTTAAAACGTTTGTTTCGCAGCTAATAAAGCAGGCTGGAGAGGGATGTCTCGGTTTAAAAGGCAGTTCAGTTCCTTTGAGACAGAGATACATTTTTGAAGCTGTTTTCTATTATAATGTGGCACCAGACTGTCGCTTAGTATTGACAGATGTCTGTTCTTAATTATTGGATCGCTGCCATTGACAAAAAGTCTTGATCAGTTTATCCTTAGTTTATGCAGTTATTAGCATTTAACCTTGACACAGACTCCTATTATGCAAAGGTTTCTCTCCAGCCCACTGGACTTTTTAATAGGCAAGTTGGGTGAATAGTTTTACTCCAAATTCTAGCAGCCAATCACAGGGGAAACATTTTAAAGGACCTTCAAAAAAACTGAAATAATTTATTTCCAAATATTGTACTCTGTAAGTGGCACTGGAATTAGATATTCTTGTCAATGAAAGCCTCATCAAATCAGCATGTACTGTGGAATATCATTTAAAAAAAATTGTTTATTTATTGTAAGCGATGAACAAGAATCATAATGATTACCTGATATCAGGAACAACGTAATAAAGCATCACATAGCTGCATTTCTAAGCCACATCTGTTATCTTTTTTTACAAACTGAAGTGAATAATCAGGATTATTGAATATTTGTGTTTACATTCAGCAAAAGCTGAGATGCTGCAATTTGCGTCGGTATCAAAAAGCTTTCTCTGCTATTACAGGCTTACAATCACTAGCGCTGCCGTCGCATTTAGAGGCAGATTTTCAACAACCTGGGAACAGAATCCACAATCCAGTTGCTAGTCCATTGCTCTCCTAACTGCATCCACACAAAAAAAACAGTATAAAACATGAAATGATCTTTATACAGATAATTTACTCTACCTTTTCTCAAAAACTCATAAAAAAGAGAGACAACAGGTCCTCAACTGTAGTCTGAATTGGATATGTGGATGGTTTAAACAAAAGCTCAGCATCTATTGGGACAATATGGGTGGATTGCTCGGCAGCTGTGCTGTGTAATGCGGGATTAGTGTAAACATGGTCAGAAAGGTGTCGGCCTCCTAGTTTTTTTTTTTACCTCACCTTCACAGATCATTTACTTCTTCTTCATGTATCAAAGCTAGTCATGTGAAAAGCTGCAGACTTTTCATCTCTTTAAAGTGAGGCCCCGGCTCTTGAACTGGAACGTTTGGAAAAAGGGTTAGACTTGTATAAATAATCGTATAAAGCAGCATAGCTGTAAATTCAACTTCTTCCTTTAGTGTTCTGGCACTAATTACATTTTTAATCTTGAACTATGGGGGTAATTAAAGCATTTGGTGACAATAAAATAAGTGTGTTTATGGTTAAAAGAATATGATGTATCTTTGCTGAGTCATCCTAATAAATGACTAAATGAATTGCTTGTCTTGTTGGTTGAGTATTAGGAACAGCTGTTTCCTCAACAAGGGAATGATTACAGTTTTATTATTCCCAAATAGCAAAGACAGGCTAATATTTTGCTGAGCTTCAGAATAACTTTGCTAACATGATGTGATTTCGCTAAAGTTGAACATTTGTACAACGTGTTCTTTCATCTACAACTGCACGATGCATAGTATTTCTGTCTCTAATCAGACAAAAAACATTAATTTGAAAATGCAACCAAAAGTTGCAAATGGTTTGGTTTTTTGGATTCATCTAAAGTTTTCTTTTTATAAGGCTCTCGAGACACTTTAGTTCCTTCTCTAATTATTTGTCACAAATGATCTTCCTTGATTAGAGGTCATTACTCTCAACTTTTCTTTTCTTCATTTCTTTTTTAAGCAAACAGAGAAGCTTTTGCTTTTGTGGGCCGACTCACTTAAAATTTCAGACAGCCTTTGTTATTTCTGCATTGTGAAAAAAGAAATGCTTGTGTGTGTTGGCTAGTGGTTCATTAATATCTCAACTATATATATATATATATATATATATATATATATATAGGTACATCTAAAAAGAACAGAATATTGTAAAAAAAAGTTATAGAATGTCTGTCAGTTATTTTAAAAAAGGAAGCATATATGTTAAATAGATTCATTACATATATAAGGAAATGCCTCTAGCCTTTATTTCTTGTCATTGTGATAACTAAGGCTTCCAGATAATAGAAAAACAGAATTCTGCATCTGAGCCCATGTTGACAGCAGCATTCGGGTCATATGTATTGTTGGGTCTGGTCTGTCAGGTCCTAATCTTGACAAAACTCCTTATGCTCTCTATGAGGTTCGGGCCAGGCCAGTTCATTGGCCAGTCAAGCACAGTAACCATGGTCATTAAAGCAGCTTTTGGTACCTTTGGCAGTGTGGGCAGATGCCAAGACCTGCTGGAAAATTAAACAAGCATCTCCATAAAGCCTGTCAGCTGAAGGAAGCATGAAGTGCTCTAAAATGTCCGGGTAGATGGCTGCATTCACCATGGACTTGATGAAACTCAGTGGACCAACAAAGGCAGATGACATGGTCGACCAAATCGTGACTGTGTAATTTCAGTAAGTCAAGCAATGTGGATTCTTTGCCTCTCTGCTCTTCCTCCAGGCTCTGGGACCTTTTTTCTAAATGATGTGAAAACTTTACTTTTATCTGAACAGAGGGCATGTAAGATGCTTGTAGCTCATGTGTAGGATTCATCTGTGTGTCGTGGCTTTTGATGCACTGTCCATGAGCCTCAGTCCACTCCTTGTGATACTCCCCCAATTTCTTGAATGGATGTTACAATTTTCTCTCAAGGCTGCATGGGCAGAAGGCATAACACACTTTGTTGATCTCTGTGCAAATAATCCTCCCATCAATATATTTTCAATAATGGTTTCTATGTAGTGTGATGGCTTCATTTGTTTTGGCAGGTCCTGTTTTCTTGTTTGGCTGTTTGCAGGACCTGATCGGCTGTAGCAGTCAGCCTGACTGGTAGCACCAGACCCGTCTCCATAGGACCTGTGAGACTCTTACACCTGGAGACAGAGGGAGGCTTTACAGCCCTGGTTCCACTGGCACACCCAACAACCCATAAAGTTACTTTAATAAATATAGATAATTTTCTAAACGTATAATCAGTTGGTTTTTGTCATGGCCAATGAGCCAGGTTGTGACAGTATCAACACCATGGAGCAGGAGCAGGGTTGTCTTAACTTTTGAGCATGTGAGCAAAATTCATTAAGTTGAAATTCGACTTTTATTAAAAAAGTGCAGGAATAATATTACTATTATTTTTTTTTAACCCGCCACATATTTTTAAACAATCAAAATTGTTTCGGGCCATGAAGTGATTTGTAAATCATTGATGATTTTACATGTTTGTCTTATATTACAGTCTGTCTTATTAAAAGAAAGGCATACAATTTCCCTAAGGTCTATGTTTTTCAATTTTCCTGGTCTAGAAAATGTTTTAGTCTGTCCTCAGCAATAAGAACAGAATGTGGCTTGATCTTTTTGGGAAAACACTCTATCCAGCCAGGTTTGCCAATCTCTGCTTTTGAGTACGAGCCACTGGTGTGATTGTGTTCCTATTTAACATCAAATTAAAATAAACAAAAACAAATGTTGATAAAAGATGTAGGACTACTTTGTGATGTACCAATATTTTTCCTAATCAAAAGCCATGCCTTTTCTTAGTTTTTGTAGTGTAGTTTGTCTTTCTTATACATTTTAATATGTAATATCAATGGCCTGATGATATTTTTGCCATTTTTTCAGCTAGTCTATTTTAAGTCTTGACGATGAGGTTCATGGCGAGCTAAAAGTAACATTTGCTGTCTTTTCAGAAAGAGAATGTTCTGTATCCACTTGCAGCGTACATTTTCTTTTCATCCTTTGATTTGGAATGTGTGTGTTAGGCTAAAAAATGTTTCATACTTTTGTTGATGTTATATAGTTTATAAAATGTGGCAATATTGAAAATTCCAGTTGTTATAAAATGTTTTTAACTGTTATAAAATGTAAAAGGAAAACTAAGTGTCAATGCATTAGGAGAGAGAACAATAAAAGTTACATTTTTGTCCCATTTTGTTGGGATGGGGATGGGGCTGAACGTTTTTCGTTCTGAAAGTAAAACAGTAAAAGCTTGAAAACCACTGACCTAGTCCAAGGATTTTTGATTTCATCTGCGACAGTCAGAATTTAACCCAAATAACATGAAAGTATGGATCCATTTTCATTTTCCTTTATTCAACCAGATGAAAACCCCATTGAGATCAAGCTCTCATTTGCAAAGGGGACCTGTGCTGAAAGTCTGCAGCACACATCAAAAGAGTGAGGATCCATCCACATCAAAGACGATCCATCTGGCCTTCTATCAGTGTTCTGGGCCTCTATAAGTATTGTTGCTGCCCATGTCCATCCGTTTCTGACCACGATGTAGCCATCCTCTAATGGCTTATTAGACAAAACAATTCACCCTGACAAGAAACTCAAATCAGCTAAAACTTGTTCCTTTACCATATGCTGGCTTTGATCTTGTCGTCTCAACTGTCATCACGACTCAGTCTAACAGAGTAGCTTTGAATTGTGGTGGAACCAGAGATTTGTATCATGTAACAAAAAAGCGATCAGCAACTACACACTGCACTCTAATGCAAAACATTTTCATTCAGGTGTTATGATCACTAGCAAACGGATAGAACGGGTAAAATCAAAGAGTGGGGTCAGCCGATGCTGAGGGGCATAGTGCACAGAGATCATCAATTTTTTGCAGAGGTACTTCATGTGACCTTCAGAGTAGCTCAAGAATGGTGTAGACAGAGCTTTGTGCAGTGGGTTTCCATGGTTTAGCAGCTGGATAAAAGTCTTACTTCACCAAGTGCAATGCAATATATTGGGTGCATTGGATTGCTGGTGAAGATTCTCATTTATCCAGGTCATGGTCATTCCAAAAAAAGTAAAAAACAAAGCAGAGAGGAGAGGAAGCGAAACGTCTTCAACTACGGAAAACAAGTCCAGTTGCTTTGTTTTTTACTTTTTTTGGGAGTTGCATTGGATTGAAAGCATGACGCAACTGAAACCTGGAGCAGTGGAGACATGTTCTCTGGAAAGACAAAATCACGCCTTCCTGTCTGGCACTTCAATGGATGAGTGTGGATTTGGCAGTTGCCAGGAGAACGGCCCTTGTCAGATTCAATAGCGTCAAGTGTAAAGTTTGGGGGGATTATGGCTTGGGGCTGTCTTTCAGGAATTTGTTACGGCCCCTCAGTTCCAGGGCAAAGCAACTCTTGATGTTTCAGTAGATGAAGACATTTTTAGAAAAAAATGGTATGGTCCCCGACAGGATCATCCCCCAGTCTGTTCAAACATGACGGTGCACTGGTGCACAAAGCAAGCTCCGCAGGGACGAGGGTGACTGAGAGAGAGAGAGAGAGAGAGAGAGAGAGAGAGAGAGAGAGAGAGAGAGAGAGAGAGAGAGAGAGAGAGAGAGAGAGAGAGAGAGAGAGAGAGAGAGAGAGAGAGGGAGATAGATAGATAGATAGATAGAGAGAGAGAGAGAGGGAGATAGATAGATAATGAGAGAGTGAGTTAAATACACTTATAACCAGACATAAATTTGCAACTTGGCCGGTACGTTATGTAGTACAATTTATGACAATAATTATAACCAGAAATAGATATCTGCAATAAAAAAATGTCCTTACAGTAATTACTACTGACAGTACTGCTGTAATTAGATCATATTACATTGCATGATTATTTAATCTAAGCTCCCTGTAGTACAGTTGAAACTGTTGGATGTCATAATATTACAACAAAGATTAAATGCTTTCCAATGTGAGAAAAAAACTCTCAATTTCTTCTCTAGAAGAATGCCATGCCACAACTCTTCACTAAGTTTCACATTTCTTAGAATAGATTACTTATAAAAGACATACATCCTGGACTTGAGAAAAATAAATAAAGCCTTTGTGTGTCCTTGTTTGAAGGCAGAGTTGAGTGCGAAGTCAATTAGTACACTTTGTATCTACAAGGTGAACATTCAAAACCACTTAACTGTTAATACAGGCTTTCTTGTCGTAAATCAGCTCCGCGATGCTCCATTCTTCTCTCAAATGGGATTTGTTTAGTGTCTTTTTAGTGGCTATAGCAGCTTTCAAAGAATATAATGATTTAAAAAGGTCCGTCACAGTGAGTACTAATAACTAAATCTGCATTGGATGCTAAATGCATATTCTCTAAAAGAAGCACATGATACTTGAGGGATTATTTTGCAATATAATTTACAACCGTAAATCAATAAAGAGGGATTATCTGGGGGACAGTGCAGTCATAGTGCCCCATCGCTCTAGACTCACCGCATATAGTTCTGTCTGTCATATGTGGCACACAGATTTATCTGACAAATACATCGGCAAGTGCGATGATGGACTCTGACTTACTCATGACTTGTAGCTAGCCTTTCGCTGCTCGTCCTCCACCAATTGGCCCATCTGTCAATCATCTGGCCTCATGATTTTCATGTGCCTCCGATTATGTATCGTTTATCATAACAGCTCATCCAACCCCTGCAGCTGTCTATCATTTAACATAATCATCTCAGCCTCTTTCCGCCCTCTGAAGGCTCCCAGCCTGCCTCTCTCTTCTGGCTCCCTCTTGAATCATTTCTCTCCTGTCACAGGCAAAGTACAAAGTCTACCCCTCCCTTTCCTCCTCCTCCACTTTCTCCCACTCCCTCTCTCATCTTTCTTGCTCCCTGCCCTCGATTTAAAACCTTATGAGTGCTTCAGATTTCTCCTCTGCCTCCAATAACATCCAGGGCTTCTGAAAGGCGTGTTAAGTGGGCAAATGCTTTAACTAAAAGCTATTGCGCTCACAGTTCACGTTTTTCTAACAGCGGATGAGTTCAAAAGTACTGTACAGTCACCACTGTGCCATTAGAAATTAGTTAAACACTTATACCTGGATTGCAAATTAAATAAGTGAAGAATATAGCAGTTAGGATTAACATGTAGAAAAGCACAACTGTTTTCTGGAGCTTCTTGTGTTCTTGACAAAAAAAAAAAGTGCTTGGAAAGATATCAGCATCATAACCTGCTGCATTCAGCTAACAGACGTAATGAGATTGGTGATGATCCACAGTGAAAGCTTGCAGCTAAATCTTTGGCTCGAGTCAAACACGCTTGATCACTCTTCATCAACACGGACAGATGACCCACTTTTAGAATGGGCTCCCTGAAAGTTTGTGTAACAAATTCCCGTCAATGAAAAAAAAAAAAAAGGCCGGTTGTGTCCGATCAATACCGCTTATCAATAAGATGACAACTGCATAATCATTTTAGTGGCCCGCTTTTCACAGTTGACTTGTAAACCGTTGTCAACGCAAAAAGGGGAAACGGCTAATGGGAATCAGTGCGTGTGAACTTTAATAAGCTTTACGCCGTTTAGTTTTGGGCTGGAATGGGTCAAGGGAACAAGGGGGAATCGAGAAGAGATCTATTTGTGCCTGACACGGGAACAAAAGCAGAAATAAAAATGTTCAATTAAACTGTAAGCTTTTTTGCTCTGTGGAGCTTACAATGCAAGGCTGAATCAATGATATACAGCAGAGATTTTCTAAGTCTGGACTCGGGTCTGTATCAGGTGATTGTTATTGCGCACCAACCAGGATGGAAAGGCCTGGGGGTGTCAGGAGAAGAGAAAACAGGAGCTTTCCCAGGACACCGTTCTGACAAGACGTGCCACAGACTGAGCAACGAGTCAATTTGGTACCACAGGACACCTTATTTTTAATTACCAATGATTTCCGCAGAAATGGAAAACAGCACAGAACTGGGCATAGTGAGACATCACTGTAAACCGGGAATATTAAACTGTATATTGTGGAATGTGGTAATTACCCGATTTTGATTTTCACATTTTTCTTTAAAACCTTGTTGGGTATAATCGGTAATTTTCAAACCTGCCTTCATGAATTTACAGCAGTTGGCCAAAAGCAGCATTAGGTACACGTACCAAAGTCGGCAAACCATTATTTGGCAAAACGCAGTGAAACACCGAGAATCTATTAAACTAAACTAAAGGTTTACCCTCACTGCTATTTCCCTTGCACACCAGAAACACACAAGCGTTCAGCGACCAGAGCTTCCTGCTGGCGTTTATATTTTGGTGTTGTTTTAATTCAATTCAATTCAATTCAATTTTATTTATATAGCGCCAAATCATGAAACATGTCATCTCAAGGCACTTTACAAAGTCAAGTTCAATCATATTATACAGATTGGGTCAGATTATACAGATTGGTCAAAAATTTCCTATATAAGGAAACCAGTTGATTGCATCAAAGTCCCGACAAGCAGCATTCACTCCTGGGGAACCGTAGAGCCACAGGAAGAGTCATCTGCATTGTACATGGCTTTGCTGCAATCCCTCATACTGAGCAAGCATGAAGCGACAGTGGGAAGAAAAACCACCCATTAACGGGAAAAAAAAACCTCCGGCAGAACCGGGCTCAGTATGAACGGTCATCTGCCTCGACCGACTGGGGTTACAGAAGACAGAACAGAGACACAACAAGAGAAACAAAAAAGCACAGAAGCACACATTGATCTAGTAATCTGTTCTACATTAGATGGTAGTAGCAGGTGAGTCGTCTTCTCTGGATGATGTCAAAGTTAACAGAACGCCAGACCAGGTGTACCTACTATGAAGAGAAAAGAGAGAGAACAGAAAGTTAAAGCAGAAATGACAACACATAATGCATAATTGAAGAACAGTAGAACTCAATATAGTGAGAAAATTAGATCCTGATATACTCCAGTAACCTAAGCCTATAGCAGTAAAACTATAAAGGTAGCTGAGAGTAACATGAGTCACTAGTTATAATTCTTGTCAAAAAGAAAAGTTTTAAGCCTAGTCTTAAAAGTAGATAGGGTGTCTGCCTCACGGACCAAAACTGGGAGTTGGTTCCACAGGAGAGGAGCCTGATAGCTAAAGGATCTGCCTCCCATTCTACTTTTAGAGACTCTAGGAACCACCAGAAGACCTGCAGTCTGAGAGCGAAGTGCTCTGTTAGGAACATACGGGGTAATCAGAGCTCTGATATATGATGGAGCTTGATTATTAAGGGCTTTATACGTTAGAAGAAGAATTTTAAATTCTATTCTTGATTTAACAGGAAGCCAATGAAGGGAAGCTAAAATTGGAGAAATATGATCCCTCTTGTTGATTTTCATCAGAACTCTTGCTGCAGCATTTTGGATCAGCTGAAGGCTTTGAACTGCATTTTGTGGACTTCCTGATAGTAAAGAATTACAATAGTCCAGCCTTGAAGTAACAAATGCATGGACCAGTTTTTCAGCATCACTCCTGGACAGAATGTTTCTAATTTTGGCGATATTCCGGAGGTGAAAAAAGGAAACTCTGGAAACCTGTTTAATATGGGATTTAAATGACATGTCTTGGTCAAAAATAACACCAAGATTTTTTACTTTATTACCAGAGGCCAGGTTAATGCCACCCAGATTAAGTGATTGGTTAAGAAGTTTATTTTTTGAGGACTCTGGCCCAAAGATTAAAACTTCGGTCTTGTCAGAATTTAGATGCAGGAAATTTAAAGTCATCCAGCTTTTGATGTCATCAAGACATGACTGCAGTCGAAGTAATTGATTGGATTCATCAGGATTTATGGATAAATATAGCTGAGTATCATCAGCATAACAGTGGAAATTAATCCCATGCTGTCTGATAATTTTGCCAATCGGAAGCATATATATAGTAAAGAGAATTGGTCCAAGGACTGAACCCTGTGGTACTCCACAGGTGACCCTAGAGTTTGAGGAAGATTTATTATTAACATGAACAAATTGGAATCTGTCTGACAGATAAGATTTAAACCAGCCTAATGCTTTCCCCTTAATCCCTACAGTATGTTCAAGTCTTTGTAGGAGAATATTGTGATCAACTGTATCAAACGCAGCACTGAGATCTAACAGGACAAGTATAGACACAAGTCCATTATCTGAGGCCATGAGAATATCATTAGTGACCTTCACCAGAGCTGTTTCAGTGCTATGATGAGCTCTGAAGCCTGACTGAAACTCCTCAAGTAGGTCATTACTTTGTAAATGTTCACAAAGTTGATTAGCAACTACTTTCTCAAGAATTTTAGATAAGAAAAGAAGATTAGATATAGGTCTGTAATTTACTAACTCATCTTGATCAAGAGAAGGTTTCTTAAGTAAAGGTTTAATAACAGCTACTTTCAAAACCTGTGGTACATATCCATTTACTAAGGATAGATTAATCATGTCTAAAATAGTGCCACTGATCAAAGGGAATATCTCCTTAAACAACTTGGTTGGGATTGGGTCTAACATACAGGTAGAAGGTTTAGATGAAGCTAAAATTTTAGATAGCTCAGAAAGCTCTACTGCTTCTAAACAGTTCAAACACTGCGCAGATTCTAAAGATTCCTCCAATGCTGCCTCACTTACTGAGGACGAGGTAATCATGTTTGGGAGGATGCCAATTATTTTATTTTTAATGGCATCAATTTTATTTATGAAGAATCCCATAAAATCATTACTACTAAGAGCTAAGGGAATGGATGGATCAACAGAGCTGTGGCTCTGGGTAAGTTTGGCAACTGTACTAAAGAGAAATCTAGGATTATTTTTATTCTCTTCAATTAATGATGAAAAATATGCTACTCTAACTCTGCGGAGGGTCTTGTTATACAACAATAGTCTGTCCCTCCAGATTAAGTAGGATTCCTCTTGGTGTGTAGAGCGCCATTTTCTCTCCAATTTCCTAACATTGTGCTTCAAGGAACGCAGCTCTGAATTAAACCAAGGAGCCAGCTTCCTGTGAATAATCACCTTCTTTTTCAAGGGAGCTACATTGTCTAATGCAGAACGCAATGAGGAAGTCACATTGTTAGCAAAGGTATCGATTTGTGAATGGGAAGAAACAGCAATGCTGCCATCTACAGGGCATTTCTGCAATACTGAGGATATTAAGAAGGGGACAGACTCTTTAAGTTTTGATACAGCATTATCCGATAAAAATCTACTATAATGGAACCCTCTTTTGGGGGTGGAGAATTCAGTTAGATTAAACTCAAATGTTATTAAAAAATGATCAGACAGGACAGGGTTGTGAGAGAATACTGTTAATTCTTCACAATCAATGCCATATGTCAGAACAAGGTCTAAAGTATGGAGCCGAGAGTGCGTCGGTTTATGCACATTTTGAACAAAACCAATTGAATCTAGGATAGTTTTAAAGGCTACACTAAGGTTATCACATTCAGTGTCAACATGGATGTTAAAATCACCCACTATAATAACCTTATCAGTATTTAACACCAAATCAGATAAGAAATCTGACAACTCATCCAAAAACTGAGTGTAAGGGCCTGGTGGACGATACAAAACAACAAACAGAAGAGGTTTTATTGCTTTGCAGTTTGGATGAGGGAAACTGAGGGTTAAATGTTCAAAAGAACTGTAATTATTAGTTGGCCTGGGACTAATTAATAAATCAGACTGAAAGATAGTTGCCACTCCTCCTCCTCTTCCCACAGATCTGGGAATGTGGAAATTTGAATAACTGGAGGGGGTTGACTCATTTATACTAACGTAGTCCTCTTGTAGCCAGGTTTCTGTGAGACAAAACAAATCAATCTGATTATCAGAAATCAATTCATTAACTAACAAAGTCTTTGGAGGGAGAGACCTTATATTTAATAGACCACATTTTATTATTTTATTTTTAGGTTCAAGGTGAACCATATTGATTTTTATTAGGTTTTTATGATTTGTTCCTTTTAGATCAGTTTTTGATCTGTTAAGTTTTGGCCGTGGGAAAGACACCGTCTCAATAGGATAATGGGTGGGTAACAGTACAGAAGCTGCAGAGAGGTGTGTTAAACTACGGCTCTGCTTCCTGGTCTGGACCCTGGGTTGTCAGCATTTAGGAGAACTAATAAATCCGGCCAGATTCCTAGAAAGAAGAGCTGCACCATCCAAAGTAGGATGGATGCCGTCTCTCCGGATCAGACCAGGTTTTCCCCAGAAAGTTCTCCAGTTATCAATGTAGCCCACGTCGTTTTCTGGACACCACCTAGACAACCAGCGGTTGAATGATGACATGCGGCTAAACATGTCATCACTGGTCAGATCAGGCAGGGGACCAGAGAAAATTACAGAGTCCGACATAGTTTTAGCAAACTCACAAACCGAAGCAACACCAACTTTGGTGACCTCTGATCGGCGTGACCGGGTGTCATTACCGCCAGCGTGAATAACAATTTTGCGGTATTTACGCTTATCCTTAGCCAGTAGTTTTAGGTAGGATTCTATGTCGCCTGTTCTGGCCCCTGGTAGGCATTTAACTATGGTCCCTGGTTTCTTTAGTGCCACATTTCTCATTATGGAGCTGCCAATAATTAAGGTCGGCTCCTCGGCGAGATTGTCGCTCAGAGGGGAAAATTTATTAGAAACGCAGATGGGTTGGTGGTGATCTGGGGTCTGTAATCTAGAGCTATGCTTCCTACGAACTGTCACCCAGCCAGCCTGGTTACCAGGCTGGCTGGGTGCTACTGCTTTAGGTTCGCTACGTGAAGTTACTCTATGCGGCTCCGCGCTAGCAAAAGAGCGGCTATCAGCTGGTTTTTCAACAGCACGGAGCCGGGTCTCCAATTCTGACACCCCCGCCTCCAAAGCTACAAAAACACTACATTTATTACATGTACCATCATCACTAAAGGAGGCAGAGGAATAACTGAACATCTGACACAGAGAGCAGCAGATAGGAGACTTAGTCAGAGCCGGAGAAGCCATTATGAGGCTAAGGCTTGGCTAGCGCTAGGCTAACGCTAGGCTAAAGCTAGGCTAACGCCCTATTATCACGCCAAAGAACAAACCGTGTGAAACACGAGGAGTTCCCAAACGTGATGAGCAGCCACAGACAATGTTTTAAAAGTGCTTATGTTTGGAAATAGATGTTACAGCAAAGAGGTTTAAAGATAAAAAGCGAGAGAGCCTGGAGCAAAGCTCCGTCGTTCACACAGCAACAACAGGAAGTGACGCAATACGCCTTACCGCAAACAGGAAGTCCGCCAACAACACTGCCCTCTTAGTAGGTTTTTCCACCATCCTGTTTTTCAAACCCTCAGCATCCTCACTGTGGATGGCTCACCAGCAAAATGGAGCTCTGGAGTGACAAGTTTGTCTTCAGGTTCATCTCTGCACCATGTCAATGTCCTCCCAATGGAGAGGCGCTCATTTGCACAGGAGGACTCAACTGGTGGAGTGAGATTGCTGCCGCTAATAGTAAGGAAGGAGAGTTCTACTGAAACTAACTGGGAAAAAATAAAAGAAAAAGCACCATTTTTGACTTTGCATTATTTATGTCTGCTACTTCATACCTTCCATTGCCACAACAGTAATAAAGAATCAGCACCTGTACTCAGAAATTCAACAAGTCAAACATCGGATTGACTTATAAATTCAAATGGAGTTATAACATAGAGAGTTGGGGTTTAAAAAAATCAATATTATTATAGGCTGAATGTAAAGTTGAAAAGAATGACAAACTTTACCGATTTTCTACACAATTAAATGGAAATCTTTCAGAATGAAGCATTCCTATCATTTCAAGTGACTTGTAAAACTGACATTTTGTCACACCCTGTGTTGACTAAGCTTTTATAATCCTTTCCATTGTTTCAGCCGACAGCTCTCTTGTTTTCTTGTTTTCACGTGCAACATGCTCATTAAGGTTTCCAAGAACTCCCTTTTAGCTGCAAACTAAGCTGTATAACTGAGGAGTCAAAGCTTTATTTTCATGATTAGTGTCAGACTAAAGACTAAACCTGTTGTTGGTGCACTGTCTGTGATTATGCCAGCTGCAACGTCTTACGCAGCCTATCTTTAAAGAACGCAACATGTTTTTGTCACTACAGCTTAACTAAGTGTATTACACTTAGTTAAGTCTTGGATCTAGATGTTCTTTACAATGTTTACAATGATGTTAAGGGTGAAAGGAAGACCTAATTGTCTTTCTGGGTGTATGTGATTTTTAAAAGTCATTAGCAGTTGCTAAATCATGCCATCACCTAATTTGGACAATTGACCATGTGCAACAGTTAAAACCACCTTAAATGTGATTAGAACCGCAAATGAACATGTCAATTATTTTTTTTTTATTATTATTATAAACATTTTTACCTTCCTCCTTTGTCCTTTAAAATCAGAAATAGCGACCCAAAAGACACGTTTTATTTATTTAATAGTATTTTGGCTAAGCTTTCTCAGGCTTGATTTTATTTTAAACATCATATCCCCCCCTAAGAGCCAACAGGAAGTGAAGATATAACAAGAACATTTGTAACATTTTCTTTTTATTGTATCTAAGAAAATTTGCATTTACATCCTGCCCTGATTCTGAGAGAATTTCCTACGGCTGGATATAATTCAGCTTGTTGGCAGTCTTGACGCGGAGGGGTGAGCATCCTGCTCAGTTGCATGCAACTGTTTTGGGATGGGAGACGGATCCGCAGCAGCTGCTGCTGCTCATTGAGAGGTGTAAGGATGATGAATGCTATCACGCCACTCTCCCAAAAATGTATGCTAGACACCACAAAGAAAATCCATTATATCTTGTGCTAGCCCCCCTTTAATGAAAAAGAAAGACTTGATGGGGCTCTGAATACTGGCAAAATATAGCAGTAAAGGCACTAAGTTACCACTAAGTACACTGATCTGTCTGTGTTAAGTGATCTTCTCTGTGAGATGTTAAAATGATGAAAGCAAGGTGTCAGGTTTATGAAGCAAGGAAACAACTTCTCTAAGTTTTGCCAGCGCCCAAATTAGTACCACACTGAACTAAGCTGCCGGCCAAATGATCAGTGAATCCTATCAAATCAGCGAGAAAACAGTGCTAACATTAGTCTAGCCTATCAGCAGATTGCGTTGTATAAAAAACAAACACCAGCAGGAGCCAGATGTCATCTTCAAAGCATATATGGTGTCCTGCTAAAACATGATTTGGACAAAATATGCAGTATGTCTCACATAGCGGGGCAGTATTTTGTTATATATAAAATACATGGTAATGATTTTAACAATGTATCAGGCTCATATTTACATACAAAAATTAGAAATGTCCATCCATCCAAAAAATAGAGGCCCCACACTGAAGAACCCGCAACCCCGGCATTAATGCACGTGAAGTACTAATCCATCTCCTGCTCCAATCCTATCATCACTCATGAATAAGGCAATTGAAATCCTCTGCTTGAGGCAGATACTGCCCCCCCCCCCCACCAATATGAAGGTAGCAGTTCATCTTTATCCAGTCCCGTTTGTTTGTTTTAGAAATGCAACTATCTCATTTTTTTGCCTCTAAATAATTAAAAATAGATTTACATTTATGTTTTTCTCTTGCGTCTCACAGAGCCAGGTTGCAAAATAATTTGTTTCATTTTTGTTTTTATCTTCCCGTACAATAGTAAAACAGCTGACTGAATAAACACACATGGCAGTTGTTACGTTTTTGTCAGGAATTATATTTGATGTGCGAGACCTACTTGTTAGTCCAGTAACTCCAGTGGCAAAACAATGGGAAACAAATATAGCGGCAAAGATGGAAAGCTTTCCTTTTCACTGCATTTTTTCCCTTGAATGAAACTGTAACTTTTGAATTCCACATCTATTACTGTCTCTTCCTTCTCTCTTTCAGTCTGTCATGAGTAAAAAATATATGACCTAATGGGCTGCTGTGGTTAAAAAAAAAAAAAAAAAAAAAAACAGAAGTGAACCCCCTCAGAGAGTCTCTGGCATCAGCTCAGTCTCGGAGCAAATTTCCTCTCTGCCAGCCACTGACTACTGGAATCAAGTGGAGACAGAGCGACATGATATTAGGGATGAGGGGGTGCAGAGAGCCTCTCACGTGTGATCTCTGTATCTCATTGCTGATGGAAAAAAGTAAGTGTGTGGGTGTGAGCATATGCAAATGGGTTTCGAGGAGGGGCGGACAGGCAGATGAACAGACAGACTGAACTGATTTGATTTGAAGCATTCTTGGACAAGCAAGCAAACGTAGAGAGGTGCGAAGGCTCCGGCAGTTCTGTCAGAATTTTCTTCAAAAAAAGAAATTGTACTCGAAAAAGTCTCGCATCGGTTCTGTGTATCTCCAACACACAAAGCAAAGGGTCTTTGGTCCTCCGTGTGAACATCAGTGACATCCAGCTCTCTGGTCTCAGAACAGAGCGCGTTCTAATTAGGGACCGAAACTTCTTCACTGATGGACTTTTTCGCTCGGCTTCTTTCAATAATGTAAAGGACCAGCTGGGAAGAGTGGGCTCTAAATTCATTTGAACTAAAGAAACAAGTAGGACATAAATAATGACTTGGTGAAGTGGGAGGATAATTAGCGCTGATACATGTGAGACTCATTAAAGATGAATAGATCATCTGGACAACAAACAATAAATCACACATGCTTGATTTGGGGGTGTTTTTGGACTCCTCACTTGATTTTTAAGTTTCATAATTTGAGTCCATGTGACGAAGTGCTACACAGACATAAACAAACACTGATCAAGTTGAACATCTGATCGTATGCAGTAGTGGTGCACGTTATAGTAAGACCCTTTTGTGTATTTACTAATGATTTTAGAAAATGAGCAGAATAATCAAAGCAAAACTACATATCAGTAAGAAATTCAGATTCCCATTTCTTTTGTCTTTCCAAACCTTCTTCCATAATGTCTTCATTTGAATTTAGAAGTTGCTTTTAAAATTCATCTAAACCTTCTCCTACTATTTCGTTCTTCATTTTAATATTAAAATAATTGCATAGCTCTCCCTTTCCCTAATGGCAGTCCATTCAAACACATTTCAGTTTTGATTTTCAACCCAGAGACGGAGCCAGAGAAACATGTTGACTTCAGGTCGATAAAATCCATTATGATTTGATTACACAGTTCATGGAAAAAAAGTGCAAGGTCAGTTTATATGCAAAATAAATAAAAGAGACTATATAATGAAGTGTCATGGATAAAGCCTGGAGCGTTAAGATTTACCAAGTGGGATTATTTGCTGTGTCAAAATCCATGATGCAAGTACCCTTGACCACAGTGAAATAAGACATTATCTTTTACCGTGGTTCATGGTAATACTCACCTTGGCTCCCTTTCCACTTATTTTCTCCAATCTGCCCATATTCTGGAGCATTTTCCCCAGTTTGCTCGTTCTGTTTTTTACTGTAGTCACCACAAGATAAACAAGCAAAAAAAAATTAGACATCATGGTGAAACTGTTAGAGATGCTGGTGCCAATCTCAGGTCGGATGGCCCCTGGACAGGTTGCCAGTCCAATGAGCAAATCCCTCACGCACTAAGTTAAAACTCACAGCTTTGCTCTCTTTTTGATCTGACACGTACTGACAAAACCTTCAGCAGAAGTTTTTTTTTTCTCCTGTTTCGTCAGCTTATTGCTTTTCTTTAGAAGTACTGAAAATAAATTGCTTGTGTTTCAACAGCACGCTGCCTAGCTGCAGATGGTAACGGGGTGAATTGCAGCCAAACAGCATGAGGAAACCTCTCAGACCATCAATTTAACTCCACAATAGATTTTAATCACAGATCGACTTAATCATAAGCGTTCAAAACCACAGTGTCATTCATGCTTGTGCTGGTGACACTTAAAGGTACAGTGGACGATTTACGCAGAAATGTTGGTAAGAAATCTAACCTGCTCTTCCTCTCCTCAGGGGGATCGCATGAAAAAAATCTCCCAAATACCATTTGGTTTTAGTTATTTCTTCTGAGGCCGTCCTCTTCTTCTCACACACTTGTCAGACAGTTTGCACTTGTGACTCTCAACCGTTTTCAAAGTATACAGTGAGAGCAGCTGCGCTACAATGAACAGCTGACACCGAAGCTAACTGGGTACGCAAACACGTAAAGTGTACATGCACAGCCAGCAAGCGCAAACTAAAAAGGAGCGTGCACACACATTGGCATTACATGAGCGAGTCACATTGATTGGCATGTGGGACAACCAATGGATAAGGGAATCCCCCCGAAAATGGAAGCCAAAAAAATTGTCCACTATACCTTTAACTATATAAACACCCTTTTAAGTAAATAAAACCATAAGCCATGTTAAATAAAATGATATCTGGGTTTTCAACCATCACATTTCTCTCCACTATGCTCAGCAGGGTGACGTGTACCACAGATTAACAGATTATTGTGACAGGGTGTGTCTCATTTACTTTGATTACTGTAAACGGTGAAACACACTCGTGCATAATGTTGCGCGGTGGATGCATTGGTGCTGCTGCAAAGCCCTTGCAAATGAGAGAATTTGGAGACAACGCAGTTTCACAGATCAAAGATTTCCTGGGCAAAGATAATGACTGGCTAATTTGCCGCTTTAGACTTTGAGCATTGCATTCAGCTATAACTTACAGCGGACAGTGGTTACACAATCCCCTACATGAGGTTCTGGGTCCTAACCTGCTCTCCAGACCCCAGAGCGTTTATACCGCTCACACCAGCACTCAGCTTCAGCTGAGCAGATGCTCCGTCCAATCACAAATCTCTCATTCCTCCTGGTCTCCCTCCCTCCACAGAGTGTTGATCTGAGCGTACAGCCTCAGAGGAATTTCAGGTTTGAAAGAGCAATACAGTTTACTTTATATCAAGTTCTCTGGACAACATATGTTCTTTTACCTTTGATTTGCACCTTTCATAAACTCCTCTGTGGGGTTTTTTTCTGCGTATTCTCCGTGGTTGCTATTTCATCATGAAAAAAAAATACCCAGTTAACTCTTTTAAATATACATTAACATTTATGAGGTGCTTTGCATGGACCATTTATGGTTGAATCTGGGCGTGTAGAGGGGCAGAACATGAGGCGGAACCTGTTACGTAAACGTTCAGGTGCAGCTGTGATGTATAGAGGAAAACTGCTGAAAATGTGTTGTCAATGAGACCCCTGACCTCGAGTCTCTTAGATGCTAAGGTAAACTTTCACACGCCTTAGCTAGTCAGAGATGTTGCTGTACAACCATGCATATAGAATAGTTTCTCTCATCTTTGTGTAAATAGGCTGGTGATTTTCCCTGTTCCCTCCGTTTCACTTCAGTATTTCATTTCTTTTTTACTTGAGTATGTTGTATTGTCAATAAATGTGCCATTCTTACTCTGATATTTATTCTTACTTTTATTTTGGCCTTTCTGATATGCTCATTCTCTCTTGCTTTAAAACTAACTTTAGATTAGATTATCTTAATTTTTCATTACTATAAATTATGTCTGTGTCTTTGCCACTGCCACACCTGCATTCCCCATTGTGGGACAATGATGAAATTTCTTATCTTATCTTATCTTATCTTATCTTATCTTATCTTACAGTCAGAACCATCCGAACCTGGTCAGAGGGAACTTTGGACAGGCTGCAGGACTTTTTAAATGGACTGCCACACACAACAACCACACCTCAACTCCTTCACCTCATCTGTACTGGACTATATGCCCTTCTGCACAGACAGTGTCTGCACACAGAGATGGGTAAAGACACTTCCCAACCACAGACCATGGATGAACCGTGCCATGATCAGTCTGCTGATGGCTTGGGTGCAGCTTTCCTCTCAGGTCATGGAAAAGGCCTCCAGAACAGCAAGGTCCAAATTGAGGACAGGCAAAGCCCTGCTACAGGAAGTGTGTAGAGGAGCAGTTAGACATCTCTGACTCCCGGCACATGTGGCAGGGCATCAGAGCCACTGCTAAATATAACAACACCATAACTGTCCTAAAACATCCAGCAATCAGGTCCCTCATTGACTTTTGGTCAGTGGCTTTGACACCATTGGTGGTAAGGTGCGTTGAGAAGCTCGTTCTGGGACATCTGAAGAACCGCATCCCCCACTCCTTGGACCAACACCAGTTTGTCAATAGGAGAAACAGTTCAACCAATGATGAAGTATAACAATCCCGTCACACATGTCAGGACAGTTAGGATGCTGTTCACCGACTACAGCTCCACCTATTAACCCTGGACCTCAGAAGACTGGAGCTCCTGGTCCATTGCCCCGTCACCATTAATGACGAGAGAGTGGAGGTTGTGCATAGCTTTAAGTACCTGGGTTTTAGCATCAGCTACAATGCGACCTGGCGCATCAACACAACAGTGACAGTCAAGAAGGCGTTCCAGAGGCTCCATTTTCTAAGGTGCTTAAAGAGCAGATGCGACTCCCACAACAGCTGCAGGTCAGCCATCCAGTCAGTGCTCATGTACCAAATCACAGCATGGTACCCTGGCAGCACCCTAGTGAAGAGGAAGGCTCTCCAGTGTATCCTCCAAACAACTAAAAGGATCGTCGGCACCCAGCTCCCTAGATTGGAGGACATTCACCAGACCCGCTGCACAAGGAGGGCCATAGGCATCATCAGAGACAGCACAGCCTAGACACAAACTCTTCACACACCTGCCTTCTGGGAGGCTCTGCACGAGACTACTCACATCCAGGATGTGGAACAGTTTCTAACACAGAGCTGAGACTGTTCTTAACTCTATGTCACTTTAACCTGAAACATTAAAGACTGAAGATCTGTGTAGTTTTATTCTGTTTTGTCCATTTCTTACTTGCGCCTGGAGGACTTTTCCAGTAGAATTTCATTGTACTGCATACAAGAATCATATCTAACTTTTCTGATCTACAAAATATCTCCACATGGACTTGCCAACTCCACACAGAAGGGACATGGATGTTGTTCTGAGAACCTCTGTGCTGAGGTGACGGTGGTAACCACTGTGCCAAATATCTCTCATCCCGGCACATTTGCCCTGCATAATGTATCCAATTACAGCTTTGAACATATGCATGATGTACCATTCTGGGACCCAGTGGAAATCCGGTATTGAAAGCTACCTCTCTGGAGCAAAAGGCCTTACCTTTGGTGGACACATTTTTTCTCTCTCACTGATCGAACATTAACCTTCACAAAGGAGGCTATTGCAGCAACAAAAAATGAGGCATTTCCACAACGAACACATTAAAAGCTCAGATAACAGCAGCTTAATTAAATTCATAACGGTAGGTTTGAAAGCATTTGAAGCACTTAAGAAAAAAAGAAACTCCCAATTTTCAGTAATGAGGAACTGCAAATACAAAAGTGAGTGACAGACCAAGAAACTGACAATGGTTCAGTTGTTCATTGAGATTTCTGCATAAATTAGGGCAATTCAGAAAAAAAACGAATATTTTTAAATGTGCTTCTTTTAGGAGGCATTTCATACATTCTATTGTTATGAAAAATATTTTAACTACATACAATGGGAAAAGATTATATTTTTCCACCACTACCTTATCATAAGCTGTGCACAGCCCACATCTTTGAAAATTGATACAACTGAACCAGAGATTTATTTTCTGTATAATAACCGACTGGTTCTTTGTGATTCGTCCTTGTTTGTAACATCTACTTTTCTTGGAAAAGAGGGGATAATTAATCTATTATTTGACAGAACACTGCACCTGTACTCGCATTGTCATTCCCAAGTATTGAAGCCAAACCGCTCTAACAGGAAGTCTGAAAAGCTGCCCAAATGGTTTTTCTCTGCTCCTCAGTAGGCATTAGTGCCTCCTGTTTTTCCTCCCACTTTGGCATTGGTGACTGCCCACATTCAAGCCAGAGAGGCATTTTGGCCACCTGTTCTGAGAAGCTAATTTACGCAAATTATTACCTGCCAATCTTTTTTTTCCCGGCTTTTGTGACAGTTGAGACAGAAACTTTAACTATAGTGTGTGGGATGAATAAAAGCAGGAAAGACTATTAATTATTTCTATTATTGAACTATTAATGAAAAATGTGTTTCACCTCATCGGAATAAAATTATTGCTTGAATGTGATCAGGGTGTGTAATATATATATATATATATATATATATATATATATATATATATATATATATATATATATATATGTATGTGTGTGTGTGTGTGTGTGTGTGTGTGTGTGTGTGTGTGTGTGTGAGAATCACTTGACAGGAGATTTTTCGGTAAACATTCGGGTTACATGCAGAATGCTGGTTCTGCTTCTATTTGATGAAAATATACACATACTCATAAATAGGACTACCTATTTTGCACCAGTGTTTATAAAGTTCTTATTTTATTAGGTGTAATTAACGTTTCCCATAAAGTGGAAATATTATAGTTTTTACCCAATGTTTTCTTCAGAAATTCAGAGAACCTGATATTCAAACTGAAGTTGTTGGTGTTGTGTTTTAAAAGGTTAATTAATGAATAAACAGCAACTGGTGCAGGCAGACAAATCTACAGCAATAAGACAGGTAGAAAGGACCGCGGGTGGAGACAGGTCCATGAATCGGGCTTTGGGTCATGCACTGTGAGGCAGGCCAAAGATAAATGACAAATCCATTGGAGCTTGGCAAGGTTTGTAGCTGAGAAACAGTCCAGGTCATGTCAAGAAAAGAGAAAGCTAATGAGGTCTCCGATGAAGGGCATGGCGTGTTAGACATTACCTGGAGCTTGGCAGATGGGAATCCATACAGAAGCTCAGAAACGGGGAACCCAAGCAGAAGTTTTGGATACAGGAACCCACAAATAATCTTTGGAAACGGGAGCCCATACAGATGCTCTGGAAACCCACGTAACAGGTCTGGGAATCTGAGGTCATGACAGGACCCTGAGTGCTTGGAAATACGACAAGTCACTGGATGCTTGGATTCACAACAAGGTCCTGGGTGTTTAAGTCGCTGAAAGAGCTCACAATGGATCTCCTGGACAGAAAGTAATCTCACCTGAACCCCCTGGTAAATACTCTCAGGAGTTGTTGAAGCAGAGACACATCTAAAAGTTGTGGAACCCTTGAGAACTGGACTTTGAGACCACAGCATCATAGCATTGAGTATCAGTTTTTATTATTTGTTAACTATTTTCATAAAGTATAGAGATAGCTAGTCATAAATAAGGAAGGATCACTTGATTTAATTGTGTACAAATTACCAAAGACCTTGCATTCAGTCCAATTAAGTTGATTCATATTTCAACAACTCACAAGAAATTTAATTTGGCATCACTTTAAAACACAAGCAGGTCTTATGGATGGATGTTTTGTTGACGGAGGCTGGACACAACTTTGTGTATCTCAAAGCAACCGCAGAGTCCAGTAAGAGCCTTAAAACCGGCTGGCTGGGTGGAAATACATCACATAACGTGATCTTAAAACCAAACACCTGGAATATTATGAGGGTAATAATTATATTTAATTTGATAGCAACATGTTTCTAGGTAATCCATAAAGCAGCACAGCAAGAAGCTGTAATGATTCTGTCTGATCCTGTCTGTGACATCACTCTCTGCTTGCTCCTACTCAGCTGAGGTAATATGAGCATTTACACCTGCAGTGGCTTCAATTAAGTTGAGTTGCTGCGCCTGGGAAGTCCACTATATATTCTAGCCTCTCCCAGTGTGTAACTGCCAGATTCTTGAAAGCCATTGGGATGAGTAAAGCATTCGGCGCTCCTTGATTGCCTGCCTGTCTTGTTCCTGAGATTTCTCCTGCCTGTCCTGTCCCTTTCGGATTCTCCTGCCGGCTTCTGTAACTGGACCTTGACCAGTTACAGAATCTCACAACCGTCTCTCGACCAATTCCACCTGCCTCTGCCTGGAGTGTGCCTCGCGTTATCGACTCACAGCCTGGATCCCGTGTTCGCTCCTTGCCTCAGCCCTACTGGAAACCTCAGCCTGTTGACTGCCTATCTGTGTATGACCCAGGTCCGGACATTGGATTTCCCTTCCATTTCTGCCCTGCACGCTAACTACATGAAGTGGTTAGCATTCATTTCTCACTGAGTTGTTCACTACTTCATAGTGCTTCCAGAGTTCGCTCCTGTCAGTTTCTGTTCCAGCAACATCAGTTCATTTAATAAATCTTTTGAGAGATTTCCTGTGTCGGCTGACTTATCGGTTCTCCGGATTTTGAAGGTATTACAAAAACAAGATTGATGTAACTCTGTTTCTGGTATTTTGGCTTGGTTCCTCAATTGGGCCAGTTGATTCTCGACAAATATGAAAGATGTTGACCTCAGATCAAATCTAAAGCCCTCTTAGCAATCTCCTGCCGGTAAAGAATATTCATCAGTCATATAACCATGTTTACGTTCAGTAGACTATGAGTAGATTATAGAACATTACATCCACTTGTTGGTTATCAAAGACCGTAGACATTGTTCCCCCATGTGGGTACAAACTATTCCTACAACAAACGGCTACATGTCATGCCTAAAAAAGTTGCGTATGCAGAGACCAAAACTGCAAACATTTAAAATGTCAAGGGCCAAAAAGACTCTTCACTTTGTGTTTGCAAAAATTTCTTGAGATATGATTTCAGACTGATGGTTATCAGTCAGAACAGAAAGGTTTCCTTTAATGTGTTTCCTCCTAGTCCTTATCAGCCCCCTGCTTGGTGCCAAACGCTGACCTTCAGGCATGAAGTCTCCTCACTCCGCTCTAATCAAGGAGAGAAACGATAAGAGCTGTCTGTGGTGACAAAAACTTGTCTTTGGTGTGTCCTTTTTATGTACACCTCCCTTACTGCCTGCAGATTGTGCAACTCTGTTATAGGGACTCCCCTCGCAAGAAATTTACTGCATCGATGCTCATCATAGAAGTGGGTTCTCTTTGTGAACTGGGAGGCATGTGTGGGAGAATCAGTCATAGTACAAATTGAGACACGACCTTGGGGCTTGAGCACACCGGAGACAGTCCTGAATCAGAAGGCTGCAGGAGATAAGGAATGACAGAACAAAATGTTACCACTTAACTGAATAAGGTGGGCCCATGAGGTGGGGTTAGGGGGCTTAGATGGCCTGTAGTTGCTTCTACCGCTGCACCTTCAACGGTTGTCTTGGATCCATTCAACCAAAAAAAAAATCCTGTTTGATAAAAAAAATAAATCTAAAATTATAAGCAACAAGGGTGTTTCTGTGGTAGGATGCAGTTGTAGGACGGCATTCACATCCTCATCTGATTGCCACACCTGGCTGTTTGTTGTGCTCGGTTCAAGTGGGTTACACTTAATGTAACCTAGAAAGCCATGGTTTGTTTGTGCTTGCTGGCTGGCTGGCTTACCCGATGCTGCTTTTTGGCAGCAGGCTGTAGAGAGAGTGGTGCTTAGGTGAGATAGCTCCTGGTCCATGTGTTAATTAACCTGGAGGCGACTCCATAAAGAGGCTTTTGGCTGTGGATTTTTAACTCAATCCACATCGTGCTAGTGATGTTGCAGAATATGCAATTAAAATACATTTGTCTAATAAAGCAGGTTACAGAACAGCCTCTAAGATTATAAGAGCTGATCATTTATTTTGAAGAAAGCAATAATCAAACAAAACTTTAAGCACATGTCATATGAAGGATGAAAAGTTTAAAATGAAATTTGAGACAGTTTTTTTGTTGAACTTACTGCTAAACTCCATGAAAATAGCATTTTTATCAACGCAAATATTTCTTTTTGTGAAGGAAACCAAATAACATGAAACAAAAGTCTTACCTTCAACTAGGGGGAACAAAAAGTATGACTGTTTTGGCAAGTTCATAGTGCGATAAAGACCTTATAATAATTCCCTGGTAAAGTCATATTTTCTCTTTCCACTAGTCACAAAAATCAGCTTTACAACTACTGTCCTCGTCAATAGCAAATTGTGCAAAATCTCAAAAGAATAAATGTTCAAAACTGTATGGGACAATAGCTTGGGTTTATACATGGAGAGCTAATGATTCCAAATATTAAGCTGCCATTTTTACATGAACTAATATAATACAGAAAAGAAGAAGAATCAAAGAGGGCATGCTGTGTAAGGTGAGGGGAAACAAAAGAGATACTAAATGAATTTTGCAAACATCAGCCTGTGATTATACCCACAGTCATTAGTGGTTGAGATTGTCAGCCAGTATACGTTTTTGGGCCCTATGATGCATAATAAGCTAACTTTTGATGCTAACACTGATAACATCTGTAAGACGGGAAACCAGAGGCCATTTCTTTTTAAGAAAATTAAGTGCTTTTCTTGTTGATCAATTTCTCTTAAATTGTTTTTTTTTTCTTATTGAATTTGATTTAACTTTGGGAATTGTGCGCTGGTTTGGCAACCTCAGCATGTTAAATAAAAAGGAGTTAATGAGTGCTTCCTGTTACTGATTTTAGAGACCGTAATCAGGTTTTCAGAATAAGAGTCAATAACTGGGTAACTGTTAGAGCATTGCACAAATTTAACTGCTTTTTTTCTTCTTTCCCATACATTCCCTTACAAACATGTGGAATTACCTTTCCTCTATTTACTGCAGTTGCAACTATAGGCTCCATTAGTCAGTTCATGAGAGTAATTCGGGCTGAATCCTCTGTGTGTACGCGTGAGTATGAAGCGCTGCACGTTCTTGTTCAGCTGACTACTTTGCTGAATCTCTGCTGCCATTGATGCATTAGCGAGAGAACACAGGCTAACTTCACAATTTATAACTCTCTTACGTCAGAAGACATTAACCCGCTAAGTAAAAGACCTGCGCAGTCACAGCGGCTGGTGTTTTTCGTCTTCTCTGATGCACATGCACAACGCTGGTGTCATTTCAACTTGTGGCCAGAGGGGGCAAACTTCTGCAAAATCTCTGGACATTTTGGAATGCTCCTTTAAAGACCCTTGTTATCCTCTGCACACTAGATTTAATCTTCCATTGTCAGGTGGGAGGTTTTCATATACCCAAAGGGCACAATCAAACTTGTGTCTGAGGTCTTTCATTCCTTTAGCTGTGTTTTTTTTTTTATGTATTTTATTTAGATTATTTAGATTTAGATGTGACTGGTGGTCCCATTTACCTCCTTGAAACATGTAACACTGACACAAGACATCAGTAACAAATAACACACTGATCATTAAACATTATCAACGCATTAATTATGAATCATTATACTATATAGGCATCTGAAATGGAACAGATTTAAATACAAAACTTAAGAACAGGCTTTAATTGGTGATTACACCCCCACACCTTCATTTCCTCTAAAATGTGCTC
Organism: Fundulus heteroclitus; assembly: GCF_011125445.2. Lineage (NCBI taxonomy): Eukaryota > Metazoa > Chordata > Actinopteri > Cyprinodontiformes > Fundulidae > Fundulus > Fundulus heteroclitus. The sequence goes on from NC_046365.1 coordinate 35,333,375, forward strand.
AGAATGTCCCACAGAGATTAAACTGGACAATTTCAGTTCTTGCTGCAGTGTATTCAAGGAAGATAGAATAGAATTGGGGAGGGTGTTTTTTTTGCAAGCCGAGGGGATACTGAAGTCCTGGGAGTGTGGGCTGTGACTGTACTGCCTGCGAAATCTTAGCATGTGGATAGAGAGGCAGCAAGCAGAGAATGGATTTGTAAATGAAAGTGTACCAGTGTAGAAGTCTGCAGGAAGAAAATGATGGCCAGTTCACCAATGAGTACAGGGTACAGTGGTGTGGGAGATTTTTTACATTTTATTATAAATCATAACGCTCCATGAAATGCAACATCCAACTTGTGCAAAGGGCTTGCTGGGCATTCATGTAAAGAACATCATTATAGTCTAGCAGTAGCAGGAAGGTTGCAGACACAATATGTTTACGAGCCACAAAGAAAAACAGGAAATATTTCTAAAAAAGAAATCTAATTCCAGCACAGTTTTTTAAAGTGTGATACTTGAAAGAGAACTTTAAATCAATGCCGTGATGCTGAGCTATTTACTTGTTTCTACAAACGCTATAGCTTTGACATTTATAGAGCTAATTTGTGGATTTATTTTCCAAAAAGTGTGTATTTGTATAGCATATTTCAGCAGCAAGGTGGTTCATCGTGCTTTACATCATTAAAACATAAAAACATCTTAAACACATTCAAACGGTCAACCGTTGAGAGACCAGTAGCAACCATTAAATTGTCAGCATTAAGAACCAGTTGGAGGAGGGGAGACTGCAGATGCTCAAGAATCATAGTTAATGACTTTGCATGACAAGAAATTATTCTGCTATTAGCATATAAATGCATACTGGCCTCAGTAACATTTTGACCAATACTATTAACATATATTCTGTATAACTGTATAGGACCCAGCATGGAGTCTTGTGAGATACCTTTGTTGATTTTCATATCATTTTTATATCAACACTGTTGATGTCAGTGTGCTCTAACAGACAGTTTGCTCTGATAGACCAATCTCTAAAAGCTTCTGATGGAGGATGCGATGATCTAAAGTGGCAAAAGCCTCGAGCAAGTCAATGAAAAGGGAAGTGTCTAGGGTTTCCAAAATGTCATTTAATGCTTTGGTGATGGCTGTAGAAATGCTGTTTTGTTCCCTTATTACCAGAATGATGACAAGGCAAAATGTTTGAGAAAATCAACATTTCTTTAATTTGGTCAATAACCCTTTCAGGACCATAGCTAAATTACAAAGTTTAAAAATGGTCCGGCGATTATTTAGAACTGTTGGATCACCACATTTTAAAAAGGGGAAATATTAAATCATCTTTCCACACATCTGGAATGAATGAAATCTGTGACACTAGTTCTGCTGTGATGTCAGCTGCCAGGTGTATGAAGTATAGAGAAAAGCTATCTGGGCTCGCTGATTTTTTAGTATCAAGTTTCCTCAAAACCTTTACAAACTTCCCTTGTTAGATAATGAGAATATGTGGTGACTGAAGTAATAGTTGATTAGTTTAAAATATTCTAGGTGACCTGGGCTGCCTGGAGTCCTGATATAATCTTATAAATGTAATTATTTTGTTCTTTTGGGTGTTCCTGTGACTTTCTATTGTTGTGTATAGAATTTGTGGACACTGCTGCAAATGGTTTTCCCCTCGGAGGACAACAAATTTCAATTCAGTAAAGTATTTCAAGTTAAATTCAACAGGAAATGGGTATGACCGCTACACCTACTGGCACCTCTGGTAAAACTGTGCAAAAATAATTGAAATAAAAATCAGCTATACTGCTGTTGCATAATTTCCAAATGGAAACTTGCAAAAAAGAATTGAGTTTGACTACATTAGTTCATTTGGAAATTGTTTTTCATAAACCTCACAGTGTTCTTCTTCCAATAATAATAATAATAATAATAATAATAATAATAATAATAATAATAATAATAATACATTTACTTTAAAAGCATTTTTCAAAACACTCAAAGACACTGTACAGAAACAAGCAGCATATTAACAAAGATAAAACAACGAACCATAAAAGTTAAAGACATACTATGCAACATTTTTCAGTTAATTAATGTGTTCCAAACCGTTTTGGATGATTAAATGAATCATTTCAGGTCGAACAAAGGTTTTCTCGGCCGCCCTGGTGGTCTGTGGGGGAAATACCGCACTTGCAATTGCAAGAGCCCTCGGCCCGCACCCACGGGCTCAAAAGTCTCGTGCAAGACCGCGAGAGTCGGTCTTGCTTTACGGCGAGAACTCCATGTGTTTTTGCCCTGCCATTCACTATATGCACACGCGAAATTAACAACAAAGAACCGCAAGTTTTTTATTATTATTATTATTATTATTATTATTATTATTATTATTATTTTAAAATTTTTTTGAATGTTGGTGAGGCGGTAGCGTGAGTTTGGCGAGGCGGCCGCCTTGCCGAGATAGCGCTGCGGGAAACCCTGATGTTCATACTTTCACTGTGTTAGTCATTGTTTGTACTGCCGTTTTTTTTTTACTTTTCGTTGCGTTCGCCTGTCTGCTAAGCTCAAAACAACCGCGCCTGGCTTGACGGAGAAACCAGAACAGCTGAGCATCTTTATGATAGTGCACTTTTACTTTCGCCCTCTGGGGGGAGCCTCGCTGGCAAATCAACCCCGGTTGCATAGTACACCTTTAAAAGGAACCAGCCATCACAGAGTATGGACTTTAGAACAGATGGGTTTTGAATTCAGACTTGAACTGGTAGAGGATGTCAGTATTGCTGATGTCTGGATCTTCAACTGATTTTGAATTCAATTCTGAATCTAACAGGGACCTAGTGAGGCTGAAGTGATGCAACGAGGGGGTTTTGGTAATAATGGCAGCAGCTGAATTATGAACCACTTGTGGCATATGGAGATATTTTTGAGGAAGGCCAAAGAGAAGAGAGTTACAGTTATCAATGCAGGAGGTGACAAAGCTATGGACAAGAATTAATGCAAAATCAGGGGAAAGGGTGGGACGAAGACCATTAATATTGCATAGTTGAAAAATGGCAGAACGGTTTATGTTATTGATGTGACAGGTAAAGGACAGAGTGCTATCAAGGATGACACCCATTCTCTTAAGCCTGAGGTGAGTACAGGTATAATCTATCCTTTAATTTATCCTATGTGTTATGCAAGAGACCGACTTGATGTGTTGCTTAAATCCCCAATCTTTGTCTCATCTGACCAGCGCAACAACAACATTTAGCAAGCTTCACAGATTGCTTAGTTGAGAAAATGTTTTTTTTTTTCTTGGCATGTCTGCTGGAGATAGTCACCCCCCCCCCCCCCCCCCCCCCCCGAGACCCTGGAAGGCGATTCACATTTCCCATCAGATACGGCTAAATGTAACTAAACCTTAAAAATGTTTATGAAATACACAAATAAAAAGTTTATCAGGGAAAACTTTACTAGCTTTTAATGATCAATATTTTTTAAGAGCTTCTTAGAAAAACATCATTAAACTTTTGTGTAAAGTTAAATATTGTTTAAGTTACTCAAGGCTGCAATACTTTGTCTTTCTGGCAGGTGCTTTTGTTAGGGGGTGTGTTGCTTCACATCCTGCCTCCATGTGAAATTGAAAAATAACTTAGGCAAACTTCATAAAAATCTCTATGAGTATCACCTTCTTCTGGCTTCATCCATTTAGAAACTGTTCCCCAATCCTGGCTGATTTATCCCATACTGAATCCGCTTAAAGTATTCAGTATTTAGACCTGTCAGCAGAATATGGCCTCAGATCTCAGATACACACTCTCTGTGCATAACACAAGCAGCCTGATGTCTGCTTCTGTGAAATAACATACATTCCAGATAATTAAGTTAAAGTTAAATTAAGTTCATTGAAATGTTATTAGCAGGTTAACATGGCTTTAATTCACCTATGGTGCATTTGTGTAGTTTTACCAAAATCTTGATATGTTAAGTAATGTGACCTAAAAGACACAATATGACCTTTTTAGAGCCGTCTTTGAAGTCAAAGACCCCCAAGACAGACCAGATGTCCTAGTATCATCGCAAATCTCAGTAGGAAGGCTAAAATGATCGTACTCCCCTCTCAGTTCTCAGCACAGAATTTTCACAATTACTTTCCTTCCGCAATCCTACAACAGCACAGGAAAAAAATACAGTTACTATTTTCATTTACTTATTATCAGCATAAAAAGATAGTGTTGAGCAGGTTTTCTGTACAGAACTGCCCTGCCGATCTTGATCTGGTGTAGAGCTATATGTGCATATTTCTGAGTCCAGTCAGAAAGAATTGTTCACACAAAATGCGTTAGGCAGGTGGCCAATGTATGAATTCATTGAAAGCAAGGCAGTTCTGGAGATGACGGGGGGGATGGGTGGGGGGGGGGGGGGGGGGGATTGGTGGCTGGGCAACTGAAAGGGCTCTGTTCTTTGACTGTGGATGAAAAGTTGATTTGTAGGTGGAGGCTGATGTACGGGTTTGGGTGAATAATAAAATCCAGGGAGAGGTGTGGCGGTGCACAGGGGATGTGGTAGACAGACTGCTGGTGGAGTATGGCAACTGTTCATAGATGGAACCGTTGAATGGCGGACAGGTAGTAGATGGCGATTACCTGAGGAAGCCAGCTGAACAAGAGGAACGGTGGAAGCCAGGAGGACCAAGAAGGCTCTTGGGACTTGGAACTGGGACCAACTTGGAGGATCTTCTCGGAGGAGTCGGCGAGAACAGTCCAGGCCGAGCTTCAGACACGAAATACCTCAGTAAGAGAACACAGATGTTAGTCACAGGACAAGAGTTTGGAATAACAAGGAGCTAAGGATGGTCAGGTACCGCTCAGGGAGAGATGATGCTCTGACGCCTTCCATCTGTCCTCGACTGCCTTGAACGCCCCTCTTGATTAGCGTGAATGGAAAACACCTGCGGCTGGCGTCCACCTGTTGCACCCTACCGGAGATAGGTGAGAATACGCCACACAACACCTACCAGTCTGTGCTCAGAAATGCATTCCTGACATAAACAACAATAAACCCAGGTCTGCGGTGTGTTTGGTTTGTGGGGAACAAAAAACAACAACCACAACAAAAACACGGACAGAAACAGTATTGTTCTTTTTAAAAGTCAAAGCCAGCCCTGCCCACCCAAAGAGTAATTAAAATCTTATGTATAATTTTGCATGCATAATGATTTCTACATGATATTGTAACAAAAACACAATTTCATAATAAATTCGTGCATTTGTTTTACAATAATAAATATTTGAGCATCGTTAATTATACATGTAAAACATTTTTTATTACTAAACATATTCTTATTTGGTCTTGGGGTACCCCAGTCACTGCGGTGAGGCAAGTGGGCAAATCAGTGTTGTAAGAAATGACATATATCCTTCAGGAGCACAGAAAAAACAGAGGACGAACATTTAAAAAAAGCCAAGGTACATTTGTATTTCTTGGTAGTGTGTAAAAAAAATAAAGATTTGTGTGGCTGTTAATAGAAAATTAGCTTGCTGGTGACCTTTAATGGTCCGGCTAAGTAGCCTGATAATCATAATGACATGTTTGTATTTGTGTAAAACTGAGTGTTACCTTTGAGTTAATTCTTCGGGGTGGCCCTATGTATTTCCACTTTTCTAACTTTAAAACTAAGCTTTTATTTATGTTTGATAGCAAATAATAACTGACACATAACCACATTTGAAATTTGGTGGCAAATCCATATGCCTGGCAGAATTAAAGGGCTCCAAAATCAAATTCTGCTTAGTGCCCTATGGAGCATTGGGCCGGCCCTGCACCTTATAATCGGTTGACAGAACTTTACTTGGTGAATTTGACTTTTTGTTTGCAATATTTTGGTATTAAATACAGAGAATTCCTTCTTAGCAGTTGGCCTAACACTCTTGCCCATCTCAACGTATAACCATGGGTATCCCTCATATGCCCAAATTTATTTGAAGGCAATGTTCAGGTTGTAAAGCATACTCTGGTTTTCTGGTTGCACAGGTATATCCTTTAAAATCAATGATCCTTATCAGGTATGTGTCCAGAGGGAGAAGGTTTGAACCATATGCTGACAAGGTGTTCAGCATCTCAGCATAAGCACCATTGTGTTTGGTACCCTGCAGTGTTGTGCATCTGTTAATCTCACACTAGCACCTGTCTGTACTAACCCCTGCAGTGTAGTGGTGCTGAGTGGGAGCTCTTTATGGGAGGAAGGAGCGGGCCAGCGTAGCACAACAGTGCCACTGTTTATACCCAGGTGGGTTATTTTCTGAAAAATCTCTGTAACACTTGACACAAATAAGTCACAGCCACTCCAGCTTGTTTTCACGCATGTTATGGAGAGAGCTCTTCATACAGATAGAGTATATCTTTGCAACTAAAGAGGCGTTTGGTTTAAAACAGAACCAACACATTTTTTCTAGGTAGATATATTGTTACAATAGTTGAGAATTAACTTATTTCTGTTCCCTCTGCCTTACACCGCATTAAGGTTCAAATAAATTGTTTTATTTCAGTTATTTTCTGCTATCTTGATTTTAAGTCTTTCATGCTGGCTTGTGTTGTTTCCGTATGTTAACTGACTTTATAGAATGATCAATAAAAACTGTGGTTAGTGACATTTTACTTTATTTTAATTAAAGTGCTATTTCACATGCTTGTGTGCTGTTTGACTGTAATTGTTACTTCTGAAGTGTGAATATCTTATTAATGCCTAAAATACACTCTGACTAGACACTGAGCAAATACACAGTGCTCAGATTACAAACAACAGACACATCTGCAAAGTAATATAAAAATTAATGTTTGTTTTATTCAAGAGAAAGAAATTCAACAATCACTGAGAAGTAATCTCTGAGAATAAATGGCATGAATGCTAACACATTTGTAGCACAGTGTTGGCAAAACCCTAACACTGACAATGTCTGATAGGATGACATGTTAGCTGTTTTATGCAAATAACCCCAACAAAAAAAAAAACAACAACACAAAAAGCTAATTGTGCTTTCTGCTCCTTAAATAACCCCCAGATTATTCATAACTCTTATGTATTGAAATCAAAAATTACTTTTATTTAACCAGAACGTTTGCTTCTGATTCAAAATGAGTCAGGCCTCCAAGAAACATAACAAAACAATATAACAGGAATGTACATTTTAAAAAGGATTGTGTATGTTTTGATTTAAATTCCATTTAAAAAGTAAAAAATGCCCCAGAAATGGTTGGTTTCCTGGGGACATGCAAAATGGTGGAGGACTTCAGGCAGGGAAATGGAGAACTGCAGGGAGAGGTTACATATTTCCAGAAAACCCCCTGTAAGGTGGAGATCACCTGGTGGAGCTGCAGGACGAGAGGCTAATGCTGCACCTCTGGCTGCTAGAAGATGTTCAGACCATCTGCTGCTCAGAGAGACAAGTGCGTAAAAGCTGTTTAAGGTTTTGGGAGGAGCTGGGATATTGCTGGGCTGCATGTTACAGGTTGGTGCTAATCAGTACAACAGATGAGTCGTTGTTGTGCTCTTGAACTAATATTTCAATGCTGAGTACTCCTGTGGGGTTGTTGTTTTCCCCTATACGGGGATAATGACTCTGATTGTGGTTTTACTAGAGTTCTAAAATTTTAGAAATAGCTTTGTAAGCATTTCCAGACTAATCAATGTCATTGACTTTCTATCTCTTAAAGTTTCTTTAATTTTGGGCATGAAGTGTTACCCTTGACATCTCTTCCAGTTTCTGTTTATTTCATTTAATGACTCTACTGGTCTATAGATATTGAACCCAAAAATTCATGATTTAACAAATGGTAAATGGCTCATACGTGTACAGAGCTTTACCAAGTCCGACAACCCCAAAATGTTTTACACTACAGTCAGTCATTCACCCAGTATTCATCCAGGGAGAAGTGTCTAGCCCAAGGACACAACAACTTAGACGGTCAGACCGGGGGATCAAACTGGCAACTCACCGCTGACAGGACAAACTCCTTAACTCTTACGCCATTGTTGCCCAGGACATGGAGGGAAATTTATTTATTTTACTTACTCAGATTATTTGTCGGATGAGCAGAAACATTGAAGTATGAGAAAAGCAAAAACTAGAAGAAGTATAACAACTAAAAGTAACTTACTAAAAACGGTGTAAGGTTTTTTACGGAGTTCTCCTTACCACCAGCATACATTCTTGCTTTCCAGGATCACATAGAAGATGATACGCTTGAGTAAACTAAGATTTACAAAAAAACATCAGTTGAGCTAGACAGAGCTTTAACTCCCACCTCCGGGAGAACTTTAAACACGTCCCGAGGGAGGCGGGGGACATTGAGTCTGAATGGACCATGTTCCGTGCCGCTATTGTTGAGGTGGCTTGTCGGAGCTGTGGCCGCAAGGTTGTCGGTGCATGTCGCGGCGGCAACCATCGAACCCATCGGTGGACACCTGTGGTGAGGGAAGCCGTCAAGCTGAAGAAGGAGTCCTACCAGGCTTTTTTGGCCTGTGGGACTCCGGAAGCAGCTGATGTGTACCGACGGTCGAAGCGGCAGGCGGCTGGGCTGGTCGCCGAGGCAAAAACTCGGGCGTGGGAAGAGTTCGCAGAGGCCATGAAGAAAGACTTCCGTACGGCTTCGAAGTGATTATGGTCCACTATCCGGCGTCTCAGGAGGGGGAAGCAGTGCAGTACCAACACTGTTTACAGTGGGGGTGGTGTGCTGCTGACCTCGACTCGGGACGTCGTGTTTCGGTGGGCGGAATACTTCGAAGACCTCCTTAATCCCACCAACACGTCTTCCATTGCGGAAGCAGAGCCTGAGGACTCTGGGTCGGGTTCTCCCATCTCTGGTGCTGAGGTTTCCGAGGTTGTTAAAAAGCTCCTCGGTGAAAAAGCCCCGGGGATGGATGAGATTCGCCCTGAGTACCTTAAGGCTCTGGATGTTGTGGGGCTGTGTTGGTTAACGCGGCTCTGCAACATTGCGTGGACATCGGGGGCAGTTCCCCTGGATTGGCAGACTGGGGTGGTGGTCCCCCTATTTAAAAAGGGGGACCAGAGGGTGTGTTCCAACTACAGAGGGATCACACTCTTTAGCCTCCCTGGTAAGGTCTATTCAGGGGTTCTGGAAAGGAGAGTCCGTCGGATAGTTGAATCTCGGATTCAGGAAGAGCAGTGTGGTTTTCGTCCTGGCCGTGGAACTCCGGGAGTATGGAGTACCGGACCCTTTAATAAGGGCTGTCAGGTCTCTGTACGACCGGTGTCAGAGTCTGGTCCGCATTGCTGGCAGTAAGTCGGACTCGTTTCCGGTGAGAGTTGGACTCCGCTAAGGCTGCCCTTTGTCACCGATTCTGTTCATAACTTTTATGGACAGAATTTCTAGGCGCAGCCAAGGTGTTGAGGGGATCCGTTTTGGTGGCCTTAGGATTGCGTCTCTGCTATTCGCGGATGACGTGGTCCTATTGGCTTCATCAGGGCGTGATCTACAGCTCTCGCTGGAGCGGTTCGCAGCCGAGTGTGAAGCGGCCAGGATGAAAATCAGTGCCTCCAAATCCGAGACCATGGTCTTGAACCGGAAAAGGGTAGAGTGCCTTCTCCGGGTTGGGGAGGATGTGCTGCCCCTAGTGGAGGAGTTCAAGTATCTTGGGGTCTTGTTCACGAATGAGGGGAAGATGGAGCGGGAGATCGACAGGCGGATTGGTGCAGCGTCTGCTGTGAAGCGGGCGCTGCACCGATCCGTTGTGGTGAAGAGAGAGCTGAGTCAAAATGCAAAGCTCTCTATTTACCGGTCGATCTACGTTCCTACCCTCATCTATGGTCACGAGCTTTGGGTCGTGACCGAAAGAACGAGATCCCGGATACAAGCGGCTGAAATGAGTTTTCTCCATAGTGTGTCTGGGCTCTCCCTTAGAGATAGGGTGAGGAGCTCGGTCATCCGGGGAGGACTCAGAGTAGAGCCGCTGCTCCTCCACGTCGAGAGTCACTAAACTCTGTGCTTTACCACTCCTGGTTAACATTTATGGAAGCGGTGTATGAAACACCACACAAAAAAATACTGTGACTTAAGCCAACACTGATAGGACTTTTCACAGTGGAACACCCTGATTTAAGTGGAAAATGGGGTAAATATGAGTTTTTTTTGTCTGTGATGCTACACTCAAAGAAATGTTGCTCATGTTTAATTTGGGTTCTAAACCTGTGGACTACATCCTTTTTTTACATACACAACAAAGAGGCAGACAAGGAAACAAAATACTTTTTGGTCTTCTTCCATATTAAAACTTCAAACCCATCAAATCTTTACATTTATTTTTAGAAGTCTATTAGTAAGGTAAAGGCCATGTTGTCGTCATTGATTTTTATTCCCACTTTCAGTTCATACAAATGCCAACTCTGATGTCTGAGTATATTTTCCCTTATCAGTTATTGTGTTTTCTTTTTGAAGAAGCCAAGCATTTTTGTCCAACACATATCCAAAGGTCAGCAGGCTTTTTGAAATAACAGCGTTGTAGAAAATGTCAGTTTCAAACAACTGAAACACACAGACCTTCCAGCCGACAGAGACAGTTATAAAATGTTAATAATACAATTTCCTCTCATTGAAAAACAAAAATCAAGCCAGCTGTCTGGGATCTTCCACCGTATAGATATTTCCATTGAGACTTCAACAGCTTATTGTGAAAGTTATGTCCTGGTTGTAAAACACCTTGGAAAGCTTGCTAAGGTTTTCAACCCCTTGGCACTTTTCAGGTTTTGTTGCCTCAATAAAATGGGTTATTTGAAAGTTTGTGCCAATTAATTTACAGAACAAGCAAGCAACAAATAGAACAAAACAACCGAAAATCATAACTTTTCACCTCCTTTGAGATCAGTACTTTGTAAAGCCACCTATCACAGCAATTCTAGCTGCAAGAGGCTTTGGATATGTCTCTGTCAGCTTCCCACATCTTGCCTCTCTGATACCCCCCCCCCCCATTCCTTATTGCAAAACTACTCCAGCTATTCCATATTGGATGGTTTTCATTTTTAAACAGCAATTTTCAGGTCTATGCCAACATGCCTTAAATTCTTAATTTGCTGCCATTTGGTTCAGACTGAAGGGGCTAGTCAGAAAAATACTTTACATGAAGCACATTTAAAATTACTTTTCCACTAATATGCAGGGACAGATAACGGGGTCAGATAATAGTATGTTTTAGAAGTGTGAAGTGTAAAGCTGATGGTTTACTTGATATATAAGACATTTTGAATGTAACTGCATCTGGACCACTGCATGAAAACAACGCAAAAACATTGAAGTTTCCACTAAATTAAGTAGAAATTGCTGTTCATCATCACACTATTTAATGTCTATTTATTGATTCTGACATCAACCAAAAAAGATCAGGATTGAAAACTTGGGTTTGTGAGTCAAATATTGATATTTGACTTAAAATACATGATTCATCGTGATTAATTACTTTCAAAGCCTCTAGTTAAATTGAATTCGTTTTTATTGCAACCCGGCAAGATAAAAATAAAAATTAAATCAAGAGCAATCCTATCCTGACTTGAAACAATAAATTGACATCTCTTGTGCCTCAAATTACCTGGGTTAAACCTGAACAAAACTATTCATCTCATAAAATCACACGTCCAGTGTGCCTTCCAGGGATCTCTGGGAAGTGAACAAAATCTTTGTCAAAAATGTTCTCCAAAATGTGTTTAATGCATTTCTTTCCCCATAATGTACATTCTGTGTTTTATATCTAAATTAAAGGTTTATTGGACAATAGGGGGAACATCTTTCATCTATTCCAAAGTGGGTTGTAAAAGCGACTTTGGCTGATGACTTCAGGGTATCCCTGTCCTTCAGTGCGCCGACATCCGAAGGACTCGTTCAGTGAAGATAAATATGCTGCATTGAGCATTAATCTCTTCATGTGGCACATAGGGTATAAAAATGTAAATATAACTCACAAGGGAGGTCTTGGAACGGAGAACTGGAAGGGGTTGTTAAAACTGGAGTTTGACTCTTGCTACAGAAAATTATGCTTTAAAAACAGCCAGAGCATAGTTGACCAGAAAATATTGACTTGACAAACAGCATATTAACATGAATATTACCATAAGCATCTAAAATGCCCTGTCATTTTGACTTCTTGTTCAAAGAGTACGTCTACTGTCCAACCTAGCTTCTCTCCCTCCTTAAATCTCTGGTTTATTTGAGTTGTATGAACTGTGAACTTCCATCAAAGTTCATTTTTTCCAAAGATTGTAGAGAGTAAATTTATCTCCAGTAGGTTTTTTACTTGAAAAAACACAAAAGATTCCACAGGCTTCCCTTATACTATTTCAAAACCACATAGTGTTACGCTATTTAAGTGTAACTGCAATGACGTGGATTGTTTCCTTTTGAGCCTGAGGTTTGGGTTTGTAAAAAAAATATTTTATGAGCAGAAATCAGTTCTGTGGACTTCTTTTTCTTCTTCTTTGTTTTTTAGATGAATGGGTGTTTGTGGAGTCCTTTTAAGTTTAGCGTACTACTTTGTTGCTTTGTTCTTGTATGAAATAATAGGGATTATTCTTATAAGCATTTCCCAGGTCTGGATGAGTATGGAATAAAGAAAACAAACTGTAAGAATGATTTTCTTTTTTCACACTCCTTCCCGTTCCAAAAGATAGGGATCAACTACAGACACACGCACAAGCCTGAGAAATGCCAGACCTAACAATGCAAATGGCCTGAAACCTGGAAGCCCAGGTTGCTTTAATAGTGTCACACTGATGCAGCATTTCATGCTAAATAAAAAGCCCCATCAAAGTATTGAGTGCATAGAAACTGACATTTGAGAGAAGATTTTTCTCAAGCCTGACTTTTCTGTTGAAAATATATAGTTTTTTAATTATGTGTAATACTCTAATTTCCTGTGACACTATTAAGGCTAATCAAGGCCCTTTATTTGTAAATGAAAATCTAATGCCATTTTGGAGTTTCAGGAATCAAACAAATGTTTGTGTTCAAGATCTGGAAATCCATCCGCCATTTGGAACATCGCCTCCAAATGATGACAGCTATTAAAAAAAAACACATCAGAATCATTATGTATATAATTAAAACAATGAAATTAATGGAGAAAAATCTTTCAAAAACGTCTTGCAGTGTTTTTTTTAATGTGCCAGATATTCGACTTTGAATACAATATGCATGATTTTTGTTTTTTTAGAGAATATAATCCCAATCCTTATCCTGTGCCAAACACTAATTATGAATACACAGAAAATGTTTGAACAGTGTCATGTTTGAAGACTGATAATGAGAAATAACATCTATATTGAAGTTTCGACAAGCATGAAATTCTACCATGGATATTGTGTAGAAAACCTACATTGTGATGTATTTCTCTCTTTCAGGGCTTGGTTCATAGTCTTGTTTTCTATGCCCTCCTTACACCTGGTCCTAATTAGCTAACAATGCCACCTGCAATGTGTCAGTCATTATCTTCTAAATTAGGATAAATGTTCCTTTGTTTCTTCTGTCATGCATTTTGTTGTTGTCATGATCCATGTTGGTAGTTTGTTACTCCTGGCTTCCAATATTCATTTTCCCCCCCCTTAATTTGTAAGATTTATTGTGCTTTTGGTTCTGCTCTATTGTATTTTGCAAGTTTCTAATAATTATTGTTTCCCTGGTATTATTAACTTGGTTTGTGCTGTGAGCACCACAGCTGTGTCTTCTGCTTTCATTTATCATTCAATTCTAAAATCACACTGTCTGCAAAGAAAGTAAAGACAACCACCATGTTTTATACCAAAACATCAACACATAGTGAAAACGTCTTAGGTAGAATGAAATGAAGGGTTCATAGAAAATATTTTTCAAGAATCTTGACTCCTTGCCTTTCCATACACACACATTAGAACGCATGGTCCATTTGGCATATTCTCTTTTCCTTTTTGTGGGGAAAATAAATTTGAAAGGAGCTTGCCAGCTGAGAGCTGGCTAACTGTGCAGAGAAAGAGGCTGAATCGCTCGACCATTCACCACACCACAGCCCGCAGCATTAAAAGCACAGGAGAGGCAGTAGCCATCTACATACTCCATCTGAGAGGAGACAAATGAACTGCAGTTTTATAGCTTATCCTGCTGAGCTGGAAGCTTAAAAAAGTGCTGAAGGTTTTTAAAGAAACAACTGTTAGGGAAAATGGTAAAAGAATTGCTGACTTGTTGGAAACTATTTAAAAAAAAAAGTAGTACTTGAACTTCGTAGAGTAAAATGAATTTAAGTTGATGAGTAAAAAAGAGCAACTGGTGCCAAAATAACATTTTTCATACACATTATGTGACACAGTTCAAATGCAGAAGCTGTTCTAAAAGGATTCTGCTAAAATCCTCCCTGCATTATTGCTCTGTGTTTGCACACACCGGCCCAGGTTCTCTGGCATAAGCAACATTTCTAATCTGCTGCCAAATGTACCATACAGGTTCTCATATGTAACAATGATGAAATACTGGCATCTTTTCAATAGTTACCTGTTCCTGGCACCCATTTTTAGAACATGATTACATTGCTGAGAGCTATATTTGTAATTCTATTTGAGCATACATGATGCCTCAGATCCTAAGGGTAATTTAATTCAAAGATGTTGAAAGACTTTGAAACAAGGTGCACAAACTGAACTGGCCCACAGAATCACTAAATGTTAAACTAGTGCAGTTAAGAGGAAATCATTTATATTTATATATCTCAACAGAAAATAATCAGATAGTAACTTGTGATTATACAATATGAGTCCACACAAAGTTGAAACTGACCAGACGGCCTCTAAAATACAAGAATAATACAGGCAACGTATGCAATGTTGATTCACAGAAACGTCCTCAAACTCTTATCCACATGTAAGCTAAAATTGATTTTGAAACTTTATAATGGGGTGCACAACCCAAGGAAGCTGAAAAGCATATGTTTGTTGCTTTGACGCTTGGTGGAGTCTGAAACACTGAAGTGCAAATGGAAAAAAAATAAAAATAAGGAGAGGCAGAATTTAACATAAGACACAACAGTCAATTTCACAGAGGCTGCATTTCTTATTTGTTTTTCTATAAACACAAACACATGCATATACTGTTACACAAACAACTCTATTTGATTTTATTAAAATGATTCATTCAAAACAGGAAAAAAAAATTATATCTATAAAGTTTTCTCTAACAGTTTTCTAATTTTACAACAATCTGCATATGGTGTTATGGATACAGCCATTTGTGTCAGTGATAGCTGCTTTAGCACTGCTGATTTCTTTTTACTTTTGCCAGAGCTGACTGTGTCCAATACTTTCTCCGTTTGGTGCTTGTGGGCTCTTCATGATTCCAGCACTGAATTCACCTAATAATAAACTTTTTTTTCTCTTCCCTGCACCTTTTGGATGAGCGTCTCAATTTCACGTTTTGGTGAACTCTTCCTGTGCTGCAGTTTTTGTTTTTATTGTCTTTGTTTATACAGTCTTTCCACAAATGAAACACTGAGGCAGTAGCCACAGCTTTACAAGCCAGTAGACAGCAGTGGAAATTGGGGCTTTTGTACGTGTTTACAAAAGCCAGATTATTTCAAGAAAGGCCATCATGGCTTAATTGGCACAATTGCTATTTTCCTACAAATACAACTATTCTTCCCCCTCCCCCACGTGATTATACAACACGCAACAATTAATTATTTCTGTTGAAACATCCACCCCCACTAATTTAGCCAAGTGTCCTCTAGCCCTTGCGAAGTGTTCAGATTCTTGTTATTCAGCCAATGGGCCGGGTCTGGGAGACGTTCAGCATTTTGAGATTCTTAATTTAACACGTCCGACGGGCCGAACACATTGTGTTTTCATACCAGCCATTGCATCAGCCTTTGTATGTTTTGCGTTTGTATATTTTACAATCTGAACATGGCTGTAATGTTAAATTGTTTTCACAGCCAGTCACGTGTAATTTTTCAGTCGAATGGGGCCCAGTTTGACCGTGGAAAGATCCTGATTCGATCCATTTCCCCATCCAGATGGACATAAATGAAACATGGGTTTGATTCTAATCCATGTTTAGAAATATATTCCTTAATTCAAAACATCATTATCTTTAAGCCCCATTGGCTAAAAATAATGTTTTTTTTTTGTTTTCCATAGTTGTTTGCTTCATGTTTTAAGAGTGAGTTTTTGTTGTTCCCTCCCTGATGAGCCCAATCTTCTCTGATTGTCGAGCTCCCCTGCTTCATCATGCACCACCCACCGTCTTTCATCAGCCGAACTTCAAAATGTGAAGAAAGCTTCCATTAGATGGCAAATTACCATAAGTATTTGAGTACAGAATTAGTTACACAGCCTTCTCATTGTGCTTCAGAGAATTACAAACGTTATTGATAAAAGTGATCTACAAAACCTGTTGTAGTAGTTTGCCCAGATTCTAATTTGTAGTTTATGTATGATGAAAGACAGTTCTTAGAAAAAGAGGCTTTACCTCCTGTTTAGCAATATCTACAAACTCAACTGGTAATGCCCCCCCATGATTGATGGAAATGAATGAATGAATGAATGAATTATGAAGGAAACAATCTAATGCATATTGGCAGATAACTATTTAAACTATTTCTAATGGATTATTCCAATACCAGTTTTTAGAAAGCGTATAAAAGTAAAAGTTAATGAAGAATTGGATGGAAAGTGTTGGTTGTGGTTATAAATTATACTCTCTTCTGTTTAGACTACCATAAAAGGTGCAACCAACATGCTCCGTTTTTAAAACACAGTAAACAAACCTCTGAGCTAAATTCTGCTCATAAATGCAGAAAAAAATAAATATGATATAAAGAATGTTCTGAATGCTTTTTAACAGAATTTTCCTGTAATAGAAACATAAACCATTGGCCTAAATTTTGTGAGGATCGCGTATCAGGCTTTTTCAGCCATACACCCATAATAATGGGATAGAACCTCTTGAAGTCATCTGTGCTAAACTGTGTTATGTGTGCTCATGGCTTCCAGTTGCATGATAACACTCCCAGAGAGCTGGGAGTTAATCTTTGTCGAGGTGCCAGGTTCACCTTCTCAGCACCAAATGCACACCTGCAGAGCATAGATTAGAGCTGAATTATCTGAAGAGGGAGCACCACTGCGGCCTGTCTGTGGCTAATCTCAGCTTTCATCTCAGGCTTGTTATTGCTGTTTTCCCCCTTCTGAAGGAACCACTTCAGGACTTTATGTCTCTCAAAACACCTTGAATGTGCAGAGCATGTTAACTGCAAACTAAACTTTTGGCTTGCAAGAACGCACTGCATTACAGAAAACTGAACTGTATGTTGCACCTGCAGCATAGTAATATCTACTCTATAAATTATCTGTGAATCCTCTCTCGATGGACGCATGTATTCATGGCTCCGTTAGACAAAAAAAGGGGACATAAATATTGTATAGCATGCTTTAAAGAAGAAAACAATCTGAGTAAAACAATACAAATACAAAAGTATGATGGATTGCTGTCGACTCTCCTGGGGCAAAGAGCTTCCAGGCTGGTGACTATCATTCCCAATTCCAAAAGATGATTCCCAGTTTATTCTTATGCTGCATTGTTTAGCTCTGCTTGTACATTTTGTGCAATTACGCTGAGGTGTTTTGGTATCGCAATAATTTTTGTAAGGTTTTGAAAGGAGAAGTGAAGGGACTAGAAACATGACTGTTTTCAGTTGCTTCTGTTGGAGAAAGGACTAACTACATGCAGGGAAAAAGGCATTTTTTTAATAACATTCAGAGAAAAAAAAAACAGTGACAATGTATGATACATCTTAAACCAAATGCATGTCTATTAATTAGGGTTAATTTAAGCTACAGCAGTCATTACCAACAGTGTCTGCCTGGGATTCTTATGGGCACTTTTGTCATCTGGACTCCATTCTACCAGGACCTGCAATGAATTTACACACTTCCTTACTGAGAAAATTCAGAAAATTAGAAGGGTAGTCGATCGGTATTATGACCATTACCAATGCTGTGTCCAGTCAAAACAAATTCGGACAAAATTACACAATTGTACCAAATCAACAGCTTAGAAGATTTTATACACCAAATAAGCGACTCCTCCTGCTGTTTTGATATTTTACCCACAGCTTTCTTTAAAAATGTTTGCCTGTAATAGCTTCAGATTTCATTCAAATAATAAATTCATCCCTTTTGTCAGGAGTTTCCCCCCAGGCCTTAAAAAAATGCAAAAATGCATTGTTGAAAATAAAAAAATCTGCACAAGTAGCTATTGGAAAGTTACAGTACCGGCCAATTTTAAAGTTTACATTTGTCAGTAAGGATGTATAGAAAAAGCTGTGTTTAAACAGTAAAAACTTCCCTAACAATGACCAGCCGCTTTGATGTTTTTCAGTCAGGTTTCCATGCTCCATTGCCATGCTTCCATTGCGTCTAAAAATGCAAAATCTCTGAGTTATTTTGTGTTAAGGTTAAAACCCCATGTGCTTAGAGTCCCCTTTGACTGTTCTATTTAAACTATTAACTAAAGGTGACAATATGTTCAAACTCTGGCCCACCTTTTCTTTACTTTCCTGTATTATACCATTGCATTGAATGCAATTTTCTTTTCATGTGTCATAACTTAAAGCACTTTGAAATTTATCACTTTTGAAATCTGCTATACAAATAAACGTGCCTGCCTCTAGGTAAATGTTGCTTTTGCTGCTTGTTGCAAATTTGCCATGGTTGTTATGGTCAGCTAACGAGAGGCAATTGGACCCAAAGGAAGAATTCACTGACTTAAAGAGGGTGTTGTTAAAAGCTCTTCTATCTATTTTTTCCCTCTCTTCTAAAAAAGCTTTTTTTAAAAATTTTTATGCTTTTTTTTTCTTTTTTACCTGTAGCACTTGGAGATCTTTTGATGGAAAGTGCAGTATAAATTAAATGTATTATTATATTATTATTATCTGAAATAACCCTGGGATACAGTTAGAAACTGGCAGACAGGTAAATATCAGGAAAAAAAATAATCTGTAGCTAGAAGTGACAATAAAAAAAGACATTTTGGGTACAGAGCAGGAAGGAAATATGTCTGCACTGTGAAAGGCACAAAGAGAACCTTGGCTACAAAGGAAAAAGTTAGTCTATGTCAAGCAACAGAAAAGCAGCAGAGCAGGAATAAGGTTGGGTCCAGTTTTGAATAAAAGGGGGGCTCTCGGGGGAAAAACTCCATACCATAATGTTTAGTCTCCCTGTGTAAAACCTATCCCCCAACTCTGTTGTGTAAGGGTAAATATCTCATGTTATGTGAAATGCTATGTCTGTTTTCATGAGTAGATGTACATCAGAACGAGATAGCACTTTTTATGTCACACCATCTGTTTAGGAGAATTGCTCTTCTTTATTTGAATGACTTTCAAGAGGTTGAAAGCATCCCTTTAAAGTGTGGAAGGGTCAAAATGTAGACTAAATAAAGCAAAATTTACACTTGCAGTGAACCGACGTCTCACCACCTCCCTCCCGCCCATGGTATTATTTATTTACTGGATCAATCAGTCCATTAACGTCTCCATGTGGGATTGTGGTAAGAAGCAGAGATTGGTGTGGATGAGCCCACACAACTCTAAACATGCTGCTCAATGGAGCATTTCGAGACACAGCAGGGATCTCCTGGCCATAATCTGGGGATTTCAGCTGGCAGTCAGGTGTGAAGAGTCTGACAGACAGAGAGGTCAGTTCAAACAGCGGGAAACCAATACCACTGCCCACAAGTATGCTTAACACAGAGGGGGGACAGCTGCAACAAACAGCGGGAAAAACAGGGGGAACACAAAAACACAGGAAGTGGCGAAACTATCTATCAAAGCTTTTGTTACACGTAGTTTGAAGCTGTAAAAAAACCAACACAAGAAATCCCTGGCAGATCAGATGGTTAGCTGATTAAAATGACTCTTTACAAGGTAAGGGCTGAGGTCCGGGTGTACATTCACAAACCCTTTGCGGCAACGTCACATCAAAATAACACGTGGTGGAAAAAAGCAAATTGCAGTTTTCATTTTTTTGTAGCTTTCAGAAGGGGAATTTATCAACATATCAAATAGAATATATGCTTGAAAATCTTCTACTAAGTTTTCAACTTGTTTGATGTATTTAAAGATGAATTCCAGAGATATATTTGGATTTCACCAGCTAATGTACCCTGACAGTAAAAACCACACAGTGGAAGGAATTCCCAAAGCACCTGCTCTCATTCACGTATGCTAATGTTTTTGTCTGTGAGGCAGACCAGAAAGACTACGTACTAAATTCCTATCACTTTTAAAGCACTTTAAATCTTGACTGGTTTTTAAAATGTCACCTAAATAAAAGATTTCCACTGCACTGTTTTTGTTTTAGCTTCACTTAACCGTATGGCGGTCTGAGAGGAAGTTGGAAGTGACAGTATGCTACACAAAGATGCTGCTACCACAGCTCATCTCTGCTGTTGCTGCAAACTCACCTGGAGACTAGGGATGGATCCAATCCAATCCAGTTCCAGGTTTCTTTACCATCGTATACTAACCCTACACAACCCCCCCCCCCCCCACCTCCCTACTGCACATTTCTCGATTCCCAGCAATCATTCACCCCCTCAACTTGAGATGACTACATGACTCAGCCCCCTCCCCCACCTCCTTCAGGTGAGGAACATTCTGCGAAAGACCAAAGTGAGGAAGGCTGCAGGTCCGGGTGGCATCAGCTCCAGGCTCCTGAAGTGCTGTGCGGACCATCTGTGTGGCATCATGGGACATATTTAGTATTCTGCAGGGGAGAACACCACAGCTGTGGAAGATCGCCTGTCTGCTAACGATGCCTAAGACCCCGCACCCCAAGGACCTCAACAGCTGCAGGTCGGTAGCACTGACATCACACCTGATGAGGACCCTTGAGAGGTTGGTCCTCAACCATCTTCGCCTGCTGGAGAGGTCTTTGTTGGATCCACTGCAGTTTGCCTACCAGCTAGCATCATGGTGGATGATGCCATCGTCTTTCTGTTACACTGAGCTCTGGCCCATGTTCTTTGATCCTGATTACCACCATCCAACCACGACTGGTTGGATGGTACTCAGGGGTGGACCACCTTCTGTCGCGGTGTATACTACATCACCTCACTGGTTGACCATAGTATGTAAGGACACGGGGATGTGTCCCTGATAGGCTGATCTGCAACACGGGAGCACCACAGAGAACTGTGCTTGCCCTGTTTCTGTTCACCCTCTACACTGCAGACTTCTCCATCAACTCCCCAGGCTACTATCTTCAGAAGTTCTCTGATGACTGCCACAGTCGGTGTCAACACAGACGAGGACAATACAGAATGCAGACAATGGATACAGAGCTTTCTACACCGGTGCCAGCAGAACCACCTCTGGTGGCAAACAAGGAGCTGGTGGTGGACTTTCACAGGTGCAGACCCACCTAATCGACACCAATTAATATCCAGGGAACTGATGTTGAGATAATGGATTCTAATAGGTACCTGGGTGTTCACCTTAACAATAAACTGGACTGGAGTCACAACTCTACGGTCTTTAGAAGAAAGGTCAGAGCAGACTCTACCTGCTGAGGAGGCTGAGGTCTTTTGGAGTGCAAGGAGCGCTCCTGAAGACCTTCTTTGACTCTGTGGTGGCATCAGCCATCTTCTATGGTATGGTTTGTTGGAGCAGCAGCTTATATGTATCAGAGAGGAAGTGACTGGGTAAACTCATTTGAACAGCCAGATCTTTGCTGGGATGCTCTCTGCACCCAGTGCAGGTTGTGGGAGACAAAAGGACTGTAAGAAAAATGACAAAACTGATGGACAAGCTCATTCAGTGACATACTGCTGCACCCTAGATTCAAAGGAGCGCTTTGCAGGTCCTTCACCCCAGCTGCTGTTAGACTTTCTAATCTCTGCTGATCACAATAGACTCATTAAGTGTTTACAAGTATGCCAATAGTTTCACTGGTTATTGATCTGATCAAGAATAACGTACCGTCTCTCAGATGCTAATATCTATTTGCACACGCTTTAGCTACTCTGAAGTGTTGCTTGTAAATTGCAGATTTTTCTCACATCATTGTGCAAATTGGATGCTGTATCTAAGGGTGATGACAATGTTCTTTGTTTTTTTTGGATCTTTAATTGGCATATATCTGTTTATAATCCTGGTTTAGCTGTACCGTTTGATTAGTGTTTGTCCATACTTTCCACTTTAAAGAGTAAATACTATATTCTGCTTTCATCACCTTAAATAGTCATTAAAAAGGCACTGCATGCAGTCTGAACTTTTACACTTTAGCTTAACCAAATAACTTCTCTGTTTTGGACTGATGGCCAGTGGACATGTTGTCTTATGTCTGCTTTCTGTTGTTCACTGGTTGTCCTGTTTCTTCGTTTTGTTTTTTCGTTTTAGAAACAACATGTATTTTACTGGCAATTTTTTTTTAAATCCATGCAGTGTCATTACAGAAGACTCAGACATGTTTCTGCCTCCATACATAAAGTAACACATTTGAAGGAGCAGCTTGATGAAAAACAATATGATCTTATTACACAAAAGCTTGCATATTTCTTGTGATGGTAAAGTCTGTCTCATTACACGATCCAATTGCTGTCAGGATTGGGCTTTATTTTGTGAAGCGTAAACTGT
This sequence comes from Fundulus heteroclitus, assembly GCF_011125445.2. Lineage (NCBI taxonomy): Eukaryota > Metazoa > Chordata > Actinopteri > Cyprinodontiformes > Fundulidae > Fundulus > Fundulus heteroclitus. The sequence continues at coordinate 35,355,993 of NC_046365.1, forward strand.
GATAAAATCCTGTTAGTCATTTAAGCTTCTCATCCTGTATATGTACGAGAATCTTATGTTAAAGTATATAATTAAATAATTGTTGAATTGCCACTGCTAACATAGATTATTTGCAACACATGTTAAGATGTATGAAATCTTTATTCTTTCTGTTGAAAGACAAGAATTAGCATTTTTCAATGTTTTTTGGGGGGATTAGAACAACCTTAGCTTTAGGCGACAATATAAGTATTGGTAAAAGCCGGATTTGATAATTCTAGACTGTTTAGATATTTTTTTAGCTGATTTGTGAAATACTTTTGTGATAAACCTTCACTTAGACAACATTTTAGTTTCTATCTGGTGAACCTAACATTGTGCATGTTCTTGTCTGAGCTAAATGTAACATTAAGTTATGGGGTGCCACCAGAGACATTAATCAGATTCACCTTCCACATACACAAATGAAATATAACTATTCCACATACTACACTGAAAACCTTGCTCAAACACTGGTAAAAATCTCTTATACAAAGTAGTGAAAACTGTTCATATAAACTGGTGAAAAGCTCTACTTTCCTGCAAACAGTTCATACAAACCAGTGAGGGCCTTTCACATAAACTATTCAAATATTTTATGAGATAAAAAAAAGTTTGTACTAGTTTGTAGCCCTACTGTCCCTGTGCATCTAATACGATTCCTTATGACCCTCGCATTGTTTTTCCAGCAAGAACTGCCAGCACCTTAGCAAAACCTCCATAATTCAAAAGCCATATTGATTCTACTTTACCTTCGAAAACAATCTCTGTATACGAGTTCACAAAATCAGAGGTTCAGGTGTCTACACAGATTTTATGCACCCATTCTGTATACAGATTTATGACTCGAGGGTTCAGTGCATGAAGTAAGCGGCACATATTACAATGGAGCTTTTTATATCTGCTCGGGTGCCTCTGCTAATGGACAGTTACTCTGCCATCCCCACGACCACCCTTTTCAGCAGCCATTTATTTGGAGAATATTTTCATGGCGAGAGTCATTTATCAGTCCTGATGGCTCCTCACACAATAACTGTGAATTTAGGGGCCCCACTGACACAAACAGCTTTCACAGCCCTTTCTGCGCGAGAACACTTACAGAGAGGACGGTCAGGCTCTGTTCTTGGCGTCACCTCTCTCATAAACACTGCGGCTCTGTATTCTCCTCCCAATTAGAAGGCCAAGAGCGTCAGATGGATGATGACAAATGAATCTCCAAAACGGCTTCAATCGGAGATGAAACACCTTTAGTGGAGGTTTTCCTTTTCATCTCTGCAACTGTTGGGAAGCTTTTGTCCGGACGACAGTGAACAAGTATAGATCCCCCCCCCCCCCTTTTTTTTTTTCTAAGACGGTGAACAAACAGCAGTTTTTAAGGTTATCAAAGCAGGCCTGGCTAGAAAAAAAAGATAAAGATAATTGAATATAAAGAACATTTTCGTTTGTTCTTTCTGTAAGTCAGACAGAGCAGCCAAACAGTCTCATAAACCAAATTGCTGTGATCATCAGCAATTTCTGATTCAAAGTCCTTTTTCATGCTGCCATTTGCCCATTTTAAGCCGATTACCTGAAATTATTCTATAATTATTTTTCAAAAGTGGACAAATCTGATTTTACCAACAGCAAGCTAATTATTTTCACATCAAACCCTATTGAAAAGAGCGTAGTGTGTAGGTTAAATGTGGACACATTTGTCCTTTTTTTGTAAAGTGCCTCGAGAGAATATTTGTTTTATATTGGCACAAAATTATTAAAAACGAATATGAGTTGGACTAAACCAAATCAGTAATGTACTTTGGGTTTAAATGTGAATTTGCAAAGTCTCCTGTTTTCTGTATGTTGTCTTCTGTTTATCTGAGATCGGGCTGCATGATAATCTCTCAAGGAGGGAAACCCAGACGACCTTTGAAGAGGAGGACTTCACTCGGAGTGATCCCAAGGTGACAGAACTCCTCAATCTATCCTATCTATAAAGCTGCAGCAGGGAGTTTTGAGACAAGTAAGTAAGTAAACCTTCATTCATATAGCACCTCTCAAGATAAAACCACAGTGCTTTACGACTGAAGATAAAACACACACAGGACAAAGTTAAACATAGGTTGATTTAAAATGTATGTTTTTAGCCGGCCTTTAAATGAAACCACTGAGTCTGCTGATCTCAGAGTCAGAAGAAGGGAGATCTGGAGTCTTGGAGCCACAGAAGAGAAAGCTCTGTCTCCCTTGATGTTGTATGGGGGACAATCAGCAGGTCTTGATCACTGTACCATAGAGCCCTAATTGGGGTGTAGGGATGTAAAAGTTCAGCGATATACACTAGTTTCTGTTCATGCAGAGCTCTCCAAGTCAAAACTAAGATCTTGAAATGCACTCTGTAATAAACTGGGAACCAATGAAGTTGCATAAGAAGTGGAGCCACATAACAAAATTCTGAAGATCTTGTCGGGAGCCCTGCTGCTTTCTACAGACTGCCACTGGTCTATGGAGGTTTTGATAAGACATGTGCAGAGTGCATTGCAATAATCCAGACATGATGAAACAAAAGCATGGATATAAATTTCTATCTCAGGACAAGAGACAGTGTTTGGCAGTGTCTGGCAGTGTTTCGCAGATGGTAGAAACAGCCACGGACCGGAGATTAGACCCACTTTTGGTTTTGCTCCCATTTTTTATGAGATGAACTCAAAGATCTAAAACTTTTTCCCTCGAATATTGTTCACAAACCAGTCTAAATCTGTGATAGTGAGCACTTCTCCTTTGCTGAGATAATCCTGTATCCGATCTGTTTTTATCTTTACCGTTATTTGTTTTCTGGTGCAAAGATTTTCTTCATTTAATTGAAGAAAACTCTCAGACATCCAGCTCTCCATTAAATCCAGACATTTTAGTAAATTGTGGACTAAGTCTGAAAATATGAACAAGCACATATTTTACAGGTCTCTCCCCCTTGTTTTTTGCTGTGCCACAGTCCACCCCCAATAACTACTTACACCATTTTTTCCCCTCACTGAATAAATTTATTCAAATTAAAGATTGGATTTATCTAAATTTGTACATGACAGCAATAAATGATACATTTATTGTGCTCATGTTTGCCAGGGGTCGCAACGAGTGGGAAGTGTGCTGTACAACTATAAATGCACGCAAACCAAGTTTTATTTTACTTTATTAAAGATACTGTATTTAATTCAAGTTGTTGAGCATGAACTAAAGTAGCAAGAACATAAAGTTATTTCATAATGGGTTCCACATTAGTTAACTTATAACCAATCAACCAAGACAGGTGCAGTAAAGGATAGATCAATTAATCTTATGCTGTGCAACAGTTTAACTTTCTGCTCAGTGCACCATTAATTAGCTTGATGTTTGACCAGGCACTCCCCTCTATATGACTGCAGCACCCGAGGAAACCTGTTCTGTGCCCGTAATGACTTTCTTAATGATCACCTAATAACTTCAGTCTACCTGTGAAAAGATTATCCCAAAACAGAGTCTAATAAATCCTATTTGGATCACTCCACTATGTGGATTTGTTCAATAAGAACAGCCGCTGCAGGCCACTAAGGCATCAGCTGATGGGGCTTACAGGAGGTAATCAGGCCTGAGCCCAGTTCTGAGCCCTCAATCCGTTTGTTTTTTCCAGATCTGCACCTGTCGTGTTCTGGTTCCTGGTTCCAAGTGGCTCAAAACAGTATGATCTAAATTCAAAACTAGACCAGTCACTTTCTGAATGAATTAAACCCATTTGTTGTTTACAAACCAATGGACTGAAACTGAAACATTGCTTCAAGTTAACTTATATGTTAAGACGTTTCCTCATTAGTACATAAGTACATACATACATACATACATACATACATACATACATAAATGTCATAAATCAAAAAAAAAAAAAAAACATCTTCCGGAGGAGGACAAGATTAGGAATCAGATCTGTTTGGGATATCTGAGCCCTACCACAGGCTCCACAAAACATGCAAATGGATAAAATGGTAAATGGAATGATTTTATATAGCACTTTTCCAGTCATACCAACCACTAAAAATGGCCACGTTCAACAAGTCACACTCCACATATTCATACACAGATATGAGGATTGTTAGGCAACTTAGGGTTAAATGTGTAGCTCAGGGGCACATCAACATATGATGGGGGAAGCTGGAATTTAACCCACTGCCTCCCAATTGGAAATACTCAATCCCCTGAACTCACAGTTGCCCCCTGAGAGAAGAAAAATAATTCTAACAGTAACTTACTAAGTTTTACATGAAACATACCAGATATAATAATAATACTATTTCTGGTATGTTTAATAATACTGACACCAATGGTTTTGTTGATATCTTGTAATTCAGTTTAATTTTGATATTCTATAGCAGCAAGATTCCTTTTATTTCAAATGTTTAGACCTGAAGTCCTTTGTGGAACTTTGACATTGACAAACAAGATATGAAACACCATCATGCTTTTTGGTAAGGGGTTTGATGCTTTAAAGAAGCAAATGAGAAACATTTTATGCATAAATATATTTACAAAAGAAAAACCTAACATGCCTCACATGCCCTTACTTTCACACAAATGAAACCCAATTACAGTCTTTTTAAAGTCTTTTCAGTGTCATAGCCACTAAATATGTACGAGTGTGGGCATCAATACAAGTTAGAGTCCTTGGAAGTGGCTGAAAATATCATTAATGTGTACTTATAATAGCCTAACAAATATGGTATTAAAGCAGTCCATTATGATTGCAAATTTTCACACAGGGATATTGGAGCTTTAATTCATTAAACTGAGCAGCTCTAGTCTAAATGTGAGGCAATGAAGGATAATTTGTGGATAAAAGTGCTAAAGTACTTTGTCAAGTTCTGAGGACCCCAAAGCACTTTACACTACATTCAGTCATTCAACCATTCATTCACATACAACCGGTAGTAAGCTACATTGTAGCCACAGCTGCCCGGGAGAAAGGCTGCCATACCATTGGTGCCACCAGGCCCTCTGACCACCAACAGCTGGCAAAGTGGGTTAAGTCTTGATCTAAAACTTTTTCCCTCAAATATTGTTCACAAACCAGTCTAAATCTGTCATAGAGAGCACTTCTCCTTTGCTGAGATAATCCATCCCACCTCACAGGTGAGCCATATCAAGATGCTGATTAGACACCATGATTAGCGCACAGGTGTGCCTTAGACTGCCCACAATAAAGGCCACTCTGAAAGGTGCAGTTTTATCACACAGCACAATGCCACAGATGTCGCATGATTTGAGACACTTCAAAAACTCAAGTAATTTCAGTTTCACTTCAAATTACATATACAGTTCAAGTATATTTAAAAACATTTCTTTGGGGTTGCAACTAGATAATTTTGTTAATAAAGTGAAAGTATCAGCAAAGACAATAACGTAATATTCTTAGAACATGATTAACAATAGATTTGATACAAGTACCCAGCTCACTATTGAAAATGAAAAAAAAAAAAACTTTGCTGATGGCTTTGAATAATGGAATACATTGTGGAATTTGTTTGAGCTCTGCTGACAACAATAGGACTAATGAATCCCTGCTTGGGGTAAAAAGATGAATTATCAGCTCTGCAGAACCCTGCTGGTTTCAGGGTGCTTCTCTGATTGAAGGGGGGCTAGACGAGGCTGTGGTCTGATCAGTACTAATAGGTCTTCCAAAGGCTGATTAATGTATTGACAGGCTTTGGGAATAATTGATTACATTCAATAGGACTGTAGTCATCAGCAATTCTGCAAAAAGCTCTGACAACCGTGATTCATTAACATGTGATGGCAAAGCACAGAGAGCTATCAGAATACAGATTAAATGGAGAAAGAAAAGGTGATTACGGCAGTTTAATTGGGTTTATTGACACAAATCTTGACATAGATGTTAATTATAAACTCTACACAACAATTTGTTAAACCACACAAAGATGGGGGTTGGCTAAGGTTATCATTGATGGATTTTACCGGTCTATTTTGTTTGTTCTTGACCTCCATTTGACTTATTTTGGTCTAATTAACAAACAGGTTTGCAGAGAAAAGGACAAAGGCTGGATAATTGACTACGCTTTTCTTACAACTGCTTATCTTTTTCATAAAATAGCTCTCACCATACGTAATGAGATATTTAGAAATGGTCAGTTATTGTGGCCACATTCTGTAAATTTGTTCTATATTGACAGATTCTATCATTCCTATTTCGTGAGATTATACAGCCATATGAACACGTTTTATATCTCCTTTTTAAACTGAATCTGCCATTGGCTTTCCTCATTGTGTTCCAGTGAAAACAAAACTAATTTAAGACACGGTCACAGATTCAGAGGAGCGAGCTTCTGTCTTCTTCCACTTCATTGTGCACTTCCCAAGGTGAAACCGGATTTCACGTGTCCGGATAGTCACATTCGATGGTGCGTTGGGTAATTTGTGTGCCATACGTCACTGGATCAGTACAGCCGCGGACTGAGTCCAAAATAGTCGGTAACACCAATAACCCACTTAACGTGCTCATGGGGGTCACGATTAGCAGCATAATCACAGGTGGATGAGGCTGAAATCCTCAAGATTAGAATTAAATCATGTTAATCTGAACCCCAGGAACTCTTGCTCTAAATTAGCTGGTGTCAAAATATTGTAAACAAATGTGAAAACCTTGGAGAGAAGTTCATTTTTGTTGTGGTGCTTTTATTGAAATTATGATTTGCTGAAAAAAGGTGTGAAACTGACAAAACATCTGCGGCACAAATAAAAGGCTAAAATCATCAAAAAGCTTGTAAATGTAATTAATGCAAATTATAAAACACATATTTAGTTTTTACATTATAACTCTTGAAACTAAAATTTTGTTTAGGTAAACTCTTTTTCTAAGTAATGCTTTCTCATATGGTCTCATGTTATCCAAATATGAGTAATTGTATTTATAAACTTTAAATCATGTCAAGCACTGTGAGTCAAAAACAATATCATAAAATGAAAATATGAGAACAAATTAAAATCTTATTAAACATTTTTAGGGGACTAGAAATGCTTTAAGGCTACACTGTACTCAAACACATTTCAATGAGCGGGGGAAGTTGTGTCTTTACATGCTTCATGTGAATTATATATATATATATATATATATATATATATATATATATATACACAGTGGGGAGAACAAGTATTTGATACACTGTTGATTTTTCAGGTTTTCTCGCTTGCAAAGCTTGAAGAAGACTGTAATTTTTATCATAAGTACTCTTCAACTGTGAGTAATGGAATCTAAAACAAAAATCCAGAAAAATACAATGTATGATTTTTAAATAATTAATTTCCATTTTATTGTGTGAAATAAGTATTTGATACACCAGAAAAATGAAACTTAATATTTGGTACAGAAACCTTTGTTTGCAATTACAGAGATCAGACGTTTCCTGTAGTTCTTGACCAGGTTTGCACACACTGCAGCAGGTATTTTGGCCCACTCCTCCATACAGATCTCCTCCAGAGCCTTCAGGTTTTGGGGCTGTCGCTGGGCCACACGGACTTTAAGCTCCCTCCAAAGATTTTCTATTGGATTCAGGTCTGGAGAGGCCACTCCAGGACCTTAAGATGTTTCCTACAGAGCCACTCTTTAGTTGCCCTGGCTGTGTGTTTTGGGTCGTTATCATGCTGGAAGACCCAGCCACGACCCATCTTCAGTGCTCTTACTGAGGGAAGGAGGTTGTTGGCCAAAATTTCACAATACATAGCCCCATCCATCCTTCCCACAATATGGTGCAGTCGTCCTGTCCCCTTTGCAGAAAAGCATCCCCAAAGAATGATGTTTCCACCAACATGCTTCACGGTTGGGATGGTGTTCTTGGGGTTGTACTCATCATTCTTCTTCCTCCAAACATGACGAGTGGAGTTTAAACCAAAAAGTTCTATTTTTGTCTCATCAGACCACATGACCTTCTCCCATTCCTCCTCTGGATCATTCAGATGGTCATTTGCAAACATCAGACGGGCTTTGACATGCGTTGGCTTGAGGAAGGGCACCTTGCGTGCACTGCAGGATTTTAATCCTTGACGGCGTAGAGTGTTACTGATTGTTTTCTTTGAGACTGTGGTCCCAGCTCTTTTCAGGTCATTGACCAGGTCCTGCCGTGAATTTCTGGGCTCATTCCTCACCTTCCTCAAAATCAACGATGATCCACGAGGTGAGATCTTGCATGGCGCCCCAGACCGAGGGAGATTTTCCGTTATTTTGTATTTCTTCCATTTTCGAATAATTGCACCAACTGTTGTTGCCTTCTCACCAAGCTGCTTGCCTATTGTCCTGTAGCCCATCCCAGCCTTGTGCAGGTCTACAATTTTATCCCTGATGTCCTTACACAGCTCTCTGGTCCTGGGCATTGTGGAGATGCTGGAGTCTGATTGATTGATTGAGTGTGTGGACAGGTGTCTTTTATACAGGTAACGAGTTCAAACAGGTGCAGTTAATACAGGTAATGAGTGGAGAACAGGAGGGCTTCTTAAAGAAGAACTAACATGTCTGTGAGAGCCAAAATTCTTACTGGTTGATAGATGATCAAATACTTATTTCACACAATAAAATGGAAATAAATTATTTAAAAATCATACATTGTATTTTTCTGGATTTTTGTTTTAGATTCCATCACTCACAGTTGAAGAGTACGTATGATAAAAATTACAGTCTTCTTCAAGCTATGCAAGTGGGAAAACCTGGAAATTCAACAGTGTATCAAATACTTGTTCTCCCCACTGTATATATATATATATATTGGCACCCAAAATAATTTCCTTCATTCCAAGTGTTTCTTCGTCTAAAGGTTGAAGATGTTCTGAATCACAGAGGGGCGTGGTCAATTAGCAAGAAGCTGTGTACACTGAGGGTGACTGTGGCTTGATGGGTTGAGTGGTCATCTTGCGATTTTAAGATTGTGTTGATTCCAGCTTCACCTTGTCACACATCAATGTGCCCCTGGGCAAGGCACTTAACCCAAAGTTGCCTACTTAACTGCATATGAGTGTATGAATGGTTGTACTTTACTGAGAGCGATTGGATGAATGTGGCACTAGTACAGCGCTTTGAGTGGTTAGTATGATTGGAAAAAGCGCTATATAAGTTCAGTCCATTTACTTTGGACATGCGACGGCAGTCTATCACAGGGCTTTTTAAATTCAAAGAAACCTTTTTTACCTTTTCAGTAATTCTCTCTTGCATCATTTATTGTAGTTCATGGAGAAGGTACACTCCAGCATGTGTCCGTCTGATCTTTTCTTTCTTTTTAAACATTGTTTGCATTGTTCAGCTAAACTTGTTAGGAAGTATTCCTTTCTCACTTTAAACTACAAAATGCTATAAACATCCTCAGCCACATTCTGTGTGGTAATGTGCATATTTGAGGATTATTGTCTGATTATTGTCTAAGAAGGCTTTAAAAAGTGACGCTGATGGCTAACTCCCTCTTCTAGGAGTATCTTTTATCCTGTCAGGATTTTTAATCCTTCAGGATGAGGATTCAACCTTCTTAAAAACATGGATAATCTGTAAACAAAACTCTTGTGTGATGACAACATTCAGAATTTGTTGTTTTCAAATATGCTATGACAATAATTGTTCCAAAAATCCAAATTTAGAAGAAAGGTGAGTCATTAGGAACAGCACATTAGCTACAGTGAGCAGTGAAGTGTATTGCTTAGAATGCTAATTAAAAGTGTGCGATAACCATCGGACACATTTGCACCTCTATAATGTTAAAGGTGACTTTTAAAGAGCTGATATTAAAATCATTTACATGTTCATAATTTCATCCTGGAGCTCCACAGGAGTTAATTAGCAAGCATTAATGTTTAAAATACACATTATTTTCTCACATGGTGCTCCTCCCTGTAATGCTACACCTCCTGCCTCAAAAATGTCAGGTCTGCTTTTTTATAGCAGTTGTTAATTCTGTTCCCAAAGTTGTAAAAAACAATTATTGTACCACACTCAAAAGAGTGTGTTTAAAAATTGTCTTTATTACTAAAAGAGGTAAAGCCAGCATATTTCAGACTATTTAAGAGCACTATGCTAACATTGTTTTGGATTTTGACACCTAATTTTAAATGTAGAGAAATTAAAACACGAGTGTTGTTCACACATGACAATTTTTCCAAGCAAACTGTCTCTGTTGTATTTTATCTGCAATTAAACACAGTTCAAGAAAAGGAAAAAATCTTTAAAAGAGACTTTTTTGTGCAATAATATTAAGAAACCCACAGTTTTAATGGATTTATGTGTGTAGAGAGGGTGAGAGCAAGTGATGGATATGGCAAGGCCCTGTGACTAGAAATACACAAAAAAATCAACTTTGTCACTCACCTGTCTGAAACTCAGAGATCCAATCTTTAACCAATTAATTAACGGCATGAAATTTGATACTGAATGAAGATGACTTAGAGTTAGTTATTATTTAAGGTGTCTATAAATGAAGCCAGAGAAAGATAGATCATAAGAAACTATTTTCTAAGTCATGTTGAGACATATCTATGGACCATTTAATGTTTGAGAGAGCAAGCATTTCAGCAAACAATACGAAGGCTGAACTGAGTACAGCAGTTTTTATCCTAATTTTTCAACCTTTGTCTTTCATGGAACATGCGGGGTCTGGAAATATTGTCAGCCTTTTGGAAATCTCCAAATTAAGGTAAGGCCAAGTCTACACTACTGTTTTTAGATTGACTTTGGTTTTTGACTAACAAAAGATTAGATTTGCTTCGTATGTGGGAATGAGGTTTTTTTCCAAAGCATTTTTACTAATTCAAGCAAGCCAAAAAGTCTCTGTCCATAAAGGTATTTTTGACATGGAGTCCTTTAGAGGGTTTTTGGCACGTTTGTCACAGGTCACGGTCACAACTTTTAACTTCTGTCTTTTGCTGAAAATAAGTTTCCTGCAACATGGGCAGCTTCTTACAAGAAAACTTGAAAGGAGATTTTTTTTAAAAGCTTGTGTGTATATATATAGAAAGTATTTGGACTGGACTGAGTCGAGCATGTGTGCTTCTCTGCCTGCAGAGACTCCACGGTGCATCATCCATCATTCCTTTATGGATGTGTCAGTGTGAAGAGCTGCCAGAGGGCTCTCCACCACACAAACACACACACACACACACGCTTCATGATTTCTGCATTTTGTGGGTGTGTTTACACCCTACTGTGGATTATTTGTTGAGGTTTTAGCAGTTTGTTCATGTTGGACACGGGGGGCGGGGGGAGCTTTACCTTCTACGTCTTGGAGGTAAACTCTCTCTTCTTCATGCCAAATATGGACATCTGACATGGAGTGCTTGCATGGCTGCTTCATATATCCTGGTGCTGTCATAGTCACCATAGGAGTCTTTATGTGTAGATATTACCTTCAGAAGGACCTTAAGATCCATGTATCTAAGAAAAGCTGGTGTTTTGGACTTACAGACTTATAGGCAGAGAGAAAGCAAACAAGCCCTGAAATCTCTTTCTGTTAGTATATTACCAAAAAAACGACTCAGCAGAACCTCAGGTTTTGCCAAGCTCATCGGAAAGACCTTTTAATTGCGCATGACGCTTAGATACAAGTTACGCAACCCATCAAACCATTATTTGTGTGAAATGCAAACACAGATCTATATCAAGGGTTCTAAACAATCGTTGTGTCTGTGATGCATTTTGATAAATCATTCCTGACGGCATGAAACCTTCTGACAGATATTCTTGATGCCACGTCTGGCATATAGACACCGGTTATCCAGTTATCTTAACAGTCAACTCCATGGTCAAAGTGACCTGAAAGGAAGCATAGAGGCAGCTTTGCAAGACTTTGGCATGACGTGTGAGTGTTTCAGAAGTCCACTTGAGGAAAGGTCTGTGTGCTGTTTTAACAGCACCTGAATTCTTTATAAGCCTTTTACAAAACATCACTTTTTTATCTTCCACAGTCTCAGGTGATGTTTTTAAACACTTTTCACTGATGTTGAATTCATTCAAATCACATATTTGTTGCAGTCAACCTGAATAATCCAGCATGACCTTTGGGCATTGGCAATTCAATAATTGTGTGAGTTATTTCTTTGGTTAAGCTATGAGCTACAAAACAATACAAAGTGCTGCTCAAATGAGTCAGAACAGGACAAAATGTTTTGAAAGACGGGGCAAAAGGTCAGCCAACCATCAAATCTCGCCAGGTGAGACCCGTTGAGCCATGATAGATCAGATGTGAAGCGTTTCAGACAATTTTGAGCAACACTCTGTGTTTGTCTGAGCAATACGCAGCAGCCATAAACATTAAGCGCACACTGAAAACACATTTTTCTGCAACATTTGAGTCACTGCCTCATCTACCTAAATTGAACAGCTGTCCTTGATACTGTATGCTTAGTGAATCCATTATGTAGATGTTGAACTTTTTAAATGTCTCGTATGTCCATTTAATCTACTTTCCTCCCATGTCCTCTGTCAGTGGTCCACAAGAGTTAAGGACATTTCCTCGTAAAGACCTCCAACCGCCTCCTCGGCCATGACTTTATTACACACCACCCTCTAATTTACTTGGGCTTGTCACAGGTCACGCTTTATCATTTTGTCCGTAGAGCGTGCCTTTTATCCTGTTGTATTCACCTTTCATAATGACCCAAATGTCCCTTTTGCTTTTCTCACAGCCACCTGTCCCATGTCACAATTTCAGAGTAACATGAAAGCAATTACTTTCCTGTTGTGCTAAAATAACTTATGTCTTTTATTTGTGTTGCCCGAATGCTTTATGAGATTATATTTTTTTAGAATCTCTATAAAATTTTATTCTTGTTTACTACGGTGTGTTTTGGGACATAAAAATATTTCTTATTAATGTGAGCTCTGTCTTGCAAAGCAATATTTAGTGGCCTTTTCATTTTCAGCTAGTAAAATAGATCAAGATATACTGATATCAGTCACAACCCACAATGCCCTTCGAGACCTTCCGCTATAGTGGCTGGTGTGGAAACAGCTGTGAACAAAATGTGAATGTGTTAAAGCCGCAGTGTGTAAGAGTTACACAATGGGGCACCATCAGGTGGTGAGCTGAATTAATTACAAACGACCTCGCCGTTAAGCACGTAATGATTACTACAGAAGCCGCGGAATGTTGAAAAGTCCATGTATTTGTTACAAAGCTACTGCCAATAGCTACAGACATCGTGTGAAATGTTCTTTGGCACTGTTTTTTTTTTTCTTTTGAAGTTGCTTGTAAATTCAGTGAGTCGCGGCTTTTTTGGCTCATTTCTGAACATGCAGTCGCTTATTGGGGCTTTGAAATAAGCAGTAGTTAAAAACCCGAGTAAAGACACCAGCTCACACTGCTGCTCTATGGACATCGTGAACCAGCTGATATCTCTCAGCCCCTCCTCACACACACATACTCCCTGCGAAGGAGACAAGACAAAGAAAATAGCAATGTCTGATGGGGGGACAGAGTAGTTGCTGGACTACACTGCCCTGTTTCTAACATAACGGCAAAATAAACTTCACTGTATATTGAATTAAGTTGACTGCCCAGCAGAAAGCCTGCAACCTTCGTATCCATTTTGAATCCCCGCTCCCTCATGAATACCACCTGGTAATAATAGCTGCGCAGATGTAGACTCTCATTTTATCCCAGTTATTACTTCTTTTTCTTTTCTTGGTGGCTTTCTATTCCCATTCGCTGGGCAAAGAGAATGGATGGTCCTCCATTTCAACAGAAAACAGCAAATATAATGAGCTACGGTCATCTTTGCTTGTTTAATACTCCTCCTCTTCTGACTGCAGGTCTTCATATAGGAAACAGGGAAAAACACGTATGGCTGACAAATTTGGCCCCTGTCGGCTGCTGAAATCAAAAAATGACAACGCAACATGGCATGTATTTATAAACTACTACTAACTGTAAGTTATGAGAATGCTTTAATTTTTTTTATGTTATTAGACGTTACCAAAATATGTATTTATAAAAACAATACTTGACTTTTGCTAATTAAAGCCTAATTTGTTACACACTGTCCCTTTAAGCAAAGCTGTTCCAAGTTGTTATTCCACCTGATTTAACATATAGTGAATTGTGGAGTGCTGTTGCATGTTCATGTCAATTCAATCTGGGTTTGTCATGTTGTTAAATTTCAGACTGGTTCTGGAAAAAATCAAGAACACACAAGAAAATTTTCAAAGCTTTTACCAAACCTATTACGCAATAGGGGATCCTTTGGATTTTTGGTGGAGGTCCAGCTCGTCACTAGAGAGGAGAGGAAAGTGGTTACTGCGTGATACTGAAACTGATGAATAATGTAGATTATCGATGGAGAGCGTGGCGTTAGCTCTCCGGGGAATGTGAGCAATATTACACTGAATCTGAGGTTGGCATGTTTTGATAAATGGTGGAGATCACGGAGCGATGGACGTTGGAGGGTGGATAGGCAGGTGAGAGAGTGGTGGCTTTAAAGGAATTCAACTGCTTGCAACAAGAGGGCAACCAGAGGAGCAACGAGGAGATTCATGGGGTGAGTCTTCACACTATTTCTACAGTATCCACAAGGATCAAGGAAGCAATCCACAGGAAGCCAGGAGCTGAGGATGAGTGATGGAGCTGCTTCCTTCAAGGAAAAAAGGACTTTGAGAAGAACAATTACACAATGACGGCAGGTCCGATTACAACGTATGACAACAAAACAATCCGGCATGCGCTTCAGGGAGTCTGCTTCTCATTATCCTGATTGGGCTTGGTGAACTGCAGTTGTGGAAACACACCTGAAGGTCAGACCCTGTGGTGAGAGAAGGTGAGGAGAAACACTCATACACACCAACCTCAACCCAGCTCTGTGGTTGTGACAAACTTTCCTTTCTCAGGTAAGACCACTTGCCCAATTACATTGTCTTGTGTAATTGTTAAACAATAGGATTTCAGCATAAATATGGCATAAGTCAAACATTTTAAAACAACACCATGTTACATTTTAGAGTTTTTACAGTTTTAAATCATTTGTTAGGTAACATTTTGGTACAAACAGGAAGCTCCGACAGAAGGAAATAAAGATATAAACCCTTAGTAAGCACTATGACAGGGATGTGACTGGATATTATCATTATTAGCAAGTAATGATGCTAAAATTAGCATCTGCTTTGGAGCCTCTATCGTCCCTAAACTATGGCACTATTTAAGTTGTTTCATTGAGTCTGGTCTGCATTTTATCATCAATAATTCAAAGTCCCAACTACTTAGACTGATCAAACCTGGAATCAATAATTCTACAGTCATTTGAAACTATTCAATACATCGTTTTTATTTTATTTAATATTTATTTTGTTGTGAAAAAATAAAAAGGGAACTATTTTGATAGCGTTTTGAGAACAGGATCACCAACAAATGAGAAAAAGTACAAATATTGGAATATATTGTTCAGCCAAGATTGAACTGGATTCTTCCACATGGATTCCAAGTTTTTTAAAACACTTTGTGATTTATTTTTTTTAAACTTTCACTTTAGTTGTAAAAAAACAACAACAGTAGTCTTAATTGTTGTAAAAATTGCCACATTCCAGACACATTCTGGCATCGTCTTGTGAGCTGAATCAATTGTCCCATTAATCTGCACTGCTTTTGGGAGGGTGGGAGGAGCTCATCAAACTGCAGAAGGCAAACAATGTTAATTAGGAGACAGAATCCCAGTGGCAAAATGCTAATCTACTTGCTTCAATCAACATCGTGATGAAAACTCCTAAAGTAGCAGTAATTCTAAAAGTCCTTAGAATTGCATTAGAAGTAAGATTTGACAAGCAGTGATGAGAATGCATATTATAACCCATCTGCCAAAGTTTGCATGTTTGTAGTAGCTGTACTGAAAAGTTTAAATGTATTTATTAATTTATGTCCTTTTCATGTCATGCTACCTTGTTAGATAGCCATTTCTGTCAAAATGTAACATGTGCCTTCATTTTTGACCTTTTATGAGCAAAACATCAGACTTTTGTCTGACTCCTCCAATAAGCTTACCTGGCCAGCCAGATTATTAATGTGTAGCACTCTCCGTTCTGCACATCCATTTGGGGGAAAGGAGGGACACTCAGCAGAATTCTTCGAGCTGATTGGCTACTCTACTCCTGGCACTTCTTGCTGTTCTTCTTCCAAAGATGAAATTGTGGATTCTGGCAAAACAGATGTGAACGCAGCAGCTACGTGTGAACATGGCAGCACAGGAGGACAATTGCGTCCTCCTGTGCTGCCATGTATATGTTGGGTCGGCTGTGGGCTCAGCAGCTCTTGCTTTCGTCACAGCTGTATCGTATGTCCCGCCTTAAACCATATTACTGCATTGTGATTGGCCCGAACCCTTTAATAGCTCGGTCACAAACGGTTGAAGTGGGAGAGGTACAAGAAGGATTCTCATTTGTTTGTGAATGCACAAATACAGCGAGATTACAGCTTGCAGGCAAGGTTACAAATTATCTTTTGCAGCTGCTTTGTTTTAGTGTCTTTTTAAACTAATTAGAATGGATGTAATTGCTTGTGTGATGTGAGCAGAAATATGCTTGTGTTGTACAGATTTTAGGAAAGCACTGTTTGATATTGTAACAACTCCTATAGAAATGAAACGTCTGTAGATTATGCAACTTGCTTCAGCATTATAAAAGACAAATAAATCTTTATTGATTAAAAATTAACAATTGGGTCTGCAAATAGGGTATGTGGAGATGACCTCCCCTCCATTCAGGACTTAGTCAGGTCTGGGGTCATGAAAATGGTGGCCACCATCTCTGCAGATTCCAATAATTCCAACTCCATCTGCGTATCAGTGTATAAATGTGTGTGTGTGTGTGTTTGTGAGTGTGATTGGGTAAATGTGGCTATAGTGTAAAGCGCTCTGAGTGGTCATGACTAGAAAAGCGTTGTATAAATTCAGTCCATATACATACTGCTTTTTAAATATTTATTCTTATTGTCTGTATGTTGTGATCACTGTAACCAAAGTCAGATTGCTTGCTTGTGCACACATACAAGGGTGAATTTAGGGTCAGAATTACCTTTGTTTGGCCGTGATTGACTTCTAACTGACGACAATCTGCCTCCACACAGCTACTCTTTTAGACAAAGCAAGGACAAAGGACAGCAGATGTCTTGTTATTGAGGCTTAAACATGACCGATAGCTAAAAGCACAGATAGGCAAAATAGGCTGGACAACATAACATGAGAAACCTCAGGATGGAGGCTGGCTAATGGAGCTGCTGGCCAGCAGGTGCTCTCAAGTAAAAGTATTTTTTCCTTTTTGCTCAACTTGCTATAATGCAAGATTTTAAAAGAAGACAAAGCTGCATTGCACAAGCAAAAGTCTGGCCCTAATTGGTCTCCACCTCTTTCTGGAATTTATTGGAGAGATTGTTTTCGAGATCTGAGCTAAGGGCTGAAATCCCGATGCGATAAAAAATAAATAGATAAAAATGAATCGAGCACCAAACACAAGACTACAGGGGGTACCACTTTAGGGATGACTCTTCAGATCCAAGCTACCACTGGGTAGTTTTTTTTCTTTTCTCTTTGAATATATAACATTAAGTCTATTTCATGATGTTATCAATCAGATGACTGTTAAATTAGTCAATAACACAACGTTTGCAAATTTTATAGATATCAAAGGAACCATGTGGTGAACAAGTATAGAGTGAAATAAGTATTGGAAATGTCCCCTTTGAGTGCAGAGAAATAAGACAATGGAAGCAAACCAAACTGTTCCATAGGTCAGTGGAAAGGTTGATTGCTCCCTCTTCATTTGCACCATTAGAGAGTTCTATTGGGAAGTAAAAGCCACATTGACCCTGATCGAGCCTTCAAAAGCAGACTCCAAATCAATATGCAGAAGGCGGGAAATTCTGTGATTACCGAAGACGGAGAGAGCAGCATTAGTCAAATGTCACATCAGTTATGTCTGAGGAGCATTTTATCTCTTCATTATGTAACAAAAAGAACAGTGATGTATCGTGGCTGGAGAAGGATGAAGACCGCTCCACCAGCCCTTGTATCTGCACGGAACTATAAGTCAAAGTTCCCTGTGATTTATACGGTGCTTACTTGCACATGGGGATGATTACAATCAATAACATGTAATTGTTGTAACTTTTCACATTGTTGTGACAGGGTGGAATTTGTTCTTTAGAAATGTAAATGTGTTGACCAGTCTAATAGAACAAGTACAAATCGTGGATAAACAGGCATGGCTAAAATACCTACTTAACAAATGTCAAGTATTCCAGTAAATGTTAATTAATAACTGGGGATAAATACATTTCACATAAAGATCAATTACTTTTCAGTGAGATGTGAAGATTCAAAGGCAAGTACCCAGTGCATTATGAGTTTGGATAATTCTGTCCATAAAAAGGATGAGCCAAAAATATTAAACACATAATTAGGCGCTCAGCAAATTTCATAAACTCATTAGTCTTATGCTTACAACTCAGTGATTAAATATCAGCTGCCTCTACAGTCAGTCCCAAACTTACATAATGAATAAATTTAGTTCATGGACAATAAACAGGCATTATGCAACTACTACAATTTTCTTGCGTTTAATAATCAAAGCACTTGAACATACCTTAAACGTTATAATCAGTGATGAAGTTACAATCTTGCGTACGAAGGTGTCTGTCAACCAAGCAAGGTTTAAAATCATTTTATTGAGATGGTAACATACAGGGATTCTGAAAGCTGTACACACCTGGTTAAAATGCAACCTGACATTGTATCTGATTTTTTTTCTGTTAGTTTTGGATTTTCACATATGCTTGGAGACATCATCATCTTTCTAACAGACACATAAGGAATTTGTATCAAAACTGAGGGATATTTGGAACTATTCATAATTTAATTTGCCTCAACAATAAATGTATCTTATTCTAAAGAAAAGTAAACCCAGGGCACGATGTTTCAGCCCCCACCATGTTTGACTGTGGTTATGACGTTTGGTAGGTTTCATCAGACCACAACAGCTTCTCCCATAGGGTTTGGGGAGATTTTTGCACAGCCCTCGATATTTTCCTTTTGCATTACTTATCATATCAATATAGTGTGATATGGAGGCTCTTAACCAGTGGCGCTGCATAGATGTTAATGAGTCCTAAGAGGCTTTAACAGCTGAACTAAATTGTTGGGTTTGGGGTCTCTCGTTGTCCTCTTTACATTACTGTAGCAGAATGAAGACCATGATGATTGGTACTTTTGGCAATTGGGATGGAGTGCCAAGTCCCCATAAACTTTTTAACACAGGGAAGGATAAAGTGCTCTAAAATTCCTGGTGGATGACTTTGGACTTGATAAAACTGTGGACCAACACCAACTAGTGGCATGCCTCCTGAGATCATCACTGTAGAAAATTCACACTGGTCCTCAACAGCCTTGTTTTTAGTGCCTTGTCACTCATTCTCTGTAACAATGAATGCTCAATGTGAAACTGCAAAAAGAACAGTGCCTGCCTCTTTTAGCCATCATGACAGAGATAGCTGTTCTTAATTAGTCGTCACTACATTGAAGGGATTTAGAAAAAAAAATGTATTCCTGTTCTAAATATGTTTGTTAGTAAATACCTAGATAAGATCATACAGCGATGCTACAACAGCCTAGGAATTTTATAAATGTAAGTGGTCAAAAAATGTATTAAAACATTGTGAACCTTTTGTGGTTTACATTGACATTGCTTACTGTGTGAAGCCACACAGCTCCTTTGAAAATATAGATTTTTTTTATTGTAATATGAAGAATATGGTTTGAAATTGTACATTAGGGCTGATCACACTGCACTCAGCATGCTAATTGCTGGACGGTCCATTACTCCTAATTATATCAATCATCGCCTGTAGATCTCAAATGGCATGTTGCACCCCGCTGAGAGCATTTATGGCCCTGTATTCATCAGAGCCCAATTGAAATTCACAGCACACGGAGCAGAAAACCCGGCATACACCTCCTGTTTCTCTACAAACCTCTGATCTTGCAGCAACTTGCACTGCACGTCAAAATCATCAATTCTGTCAAAACAAATTAAAAACTCTACTCCAAAGAATCAAATAGACCCATCTGACTGGCTTCATATAAGCTGCTGTCACAGTTTCCCATGTTGTTGCTTTTTACAGGGGTCCAAAAATCGAGACACTGAAGTTTAAACATAAAGAAAAGTCTGTATTTTTCATCAGATACTTATATATGAAACTTGAAATTTGCATATACTGTGTACAAAACATCAAATTTCCACCCACAACCTGTTATCAAATTGGACTAATCTTTTCCTGTTTTAGGTAAGGATTACACATTATTTCCTATTTGCTAAATGTCAGATTAATGAGAGAGAATCTCTTTTTTTTTCTTCACTTGAAATTAGAGGTTTACATTCCTTTTGTTAGCATGTGTAAGAATTATAAAAAAATATATATGTCTCGATTTTAAATATCCGTCCACAAGCTTCTCACAATAGTTTGCTGGAATTATGGCCCATTCCTTCTGAGAGAACCAGTAGAATTTCTAAACACAAATATCTCCCCCACATAGTTTTTAAAAATAATACCGTACACACAGGATCATTCTTAGAAAGGTTTTCATCTACACAAACCTGTTTTAAATTCAGCATTGTTTTAAACATGAAAGACATATAAGGGTCAAGGACAGGCCTTCAAAATAAAAGCAATGTTAAACAGCAGTTTTACTCTACATAGGCGCACGTTGGTACAAAATTACTGGTGATAATACCTAAGTTTGCCATTATATAGAAAATGAAAAAAGAAAATTTCCAGGGTTTTGTTTGACTTTAAACACATTATGTATGATTGGATGTGAAAAAGAAGTTGTTAGACATGAAGAATGAGTGAAAAAATGTAAAGCTTAAAAATAACCCCAAGATTAAAATGGTACATAGGACGTGTGGCTGATTGATGTTTTATAGTTAATGTCCAACAGAGATGTTCATGCAGTGGTGTTTAATGATGTTCCAAAGGATGTATTTGATGGGTAACAAATAAATTGGGATGGCTTTTGTGTAGTGAGGGTGCAAATAAATGGAAAAATGGAAGGTAAAGGAATTCAGATACAGTGCCAAACTAATAAAACAGATTTGCATTCATTTCTCAAACAGCCCTCTTCTACTGATGGGCCACACTTTGAAAGTGACCAATCGATCCCTGCTTTTTTCACAGATTTTCAGAGTAAGCACATTCCTTCACAATGTGGCAACTTCAAAAGAAATATTTCAAATCAAGACCCTTTTGTTTTAAAAGGCTAATAAAAGTATTACATTTGATTAACGCAAGAAACCCGATTCTTGTGTTTAACTACACATTTATGATATGTGCAAGCACTATTTTCCCCCTTTCTTAAATGTTCATGTTCATGTTATTCAACTTTTTTTTATTTATACGCCAGTAACTTACTGTGGTTGGTTTTTCTGAAAGATTAGCATGTCCTGCTGGTGTAGTATTAGTTATTTTTGTCTTTTAAGCTTTGTTTTTGCCCAGTTTGTTAGTAAATCTAGCCTTTTCTGTGTATATTTACCATTACAATATCACGTGACCGGGGTTACGTCACATGCGTGATGCTGTGTCATTGTTTGTGTTTGTTAGGAGCTGCAATTTTCCTTAATTTTGCGGAAGGAGGCTCAGAGGAGGACTCACTGGAATTTGAAAGAGGAGTAGGGTTGGTCTTCAACCAAGGCGAGCTGCCGATTTTATGTATTTAGTAGCTGCTATCTGGCTTTCTAATAGTTCTGCTACTAGAACCTTGCTAGAGTTCTATTTAGGCTCAACAACTACTATCAAATTACTATCTGGATGGATGCTTTGAGTATATACATCCTTATTTTATCATAATCAACTGGATTTTGGTATTTTCAGTATAGGCATATAACGTGGTGATATACCTTTAAACAGCTGTAGGCTGAAAAACTTGATTTTACTGGATTACTTGACTAAGGCTTAAACATACTGTCATGAACGGGGACAGATGGACCCAGTATTCAGCCAGACAAGCAGAGGTTAGGTCAAAGACCATTAATTTACAAAATGCAAAAATGGGCATCAAGCCAAAAAGGATAGAATGTGTCCAATAACCAAAAATAACAAAAAGCAGTCACAGATGAAACTATCTACAAAAACAGGGGAAAGACCAACTCAAAAATCCAACGATCGGTCCAGTCAGGAAACAGGCAGGCAGAATCAACACACGCAGTGGTCAGTTAAACAGGTAAACAAACAGAGAACAGGGAATGCTGGAAGAGACTCACCGATAGGGATGGAAAAACAACAATCTGACAGAGTGCAGGGGACAGAGGCAGGTATAAGCAGGGGAGTGAGCTGGGGTCCGTTCTTTGTACGTCGCTAACTCAGTTAGCAGGATTTCATTGTTGACGATTTGGCCTGATCTTGGATCGTTTGGTTCTTCAAAAGACATCCTGCACTTGTTGTCATAGCAACATGTGCGCCAGCTTAAACCTGCTCCAGAGCAGGCTTATTTCATGTAAACAAGATTAGATCGCGGCTGTATAGGCGGAGGAGATGGGAAGTCTGCCGTGGCCATGTCCATTTTTACGGCAGCAACCTGTTGCGGAAGGTGCAAGAATAATTAGCAGAGTTTTTCGAATTAATCGCGTATTGCGCAATAGACAGGATCCTTTAGCGCAGCGCGACAGTGTAATTGTAGAGAGATTTTTCTTGGTGGCTGTTATAAACAGACAAACACATCATTTAACAGTGGCTTTTAAAGAGGAAAAGTGGTGTTGGAGCCATAAATCTAAAATATTTAAGTTATTTGTACGATAGTTTGCCTTTTATTTTTATCATATTCAGCAAGAACAGTTGTTCGGGCCATTTTATTGTGAAGTTTAGTTTTACTTTGAAAGGCTTGCTTCCTGTCGAGCCGTATATTGTATTAGAAAAAAATACGGACGGATTATCTAGACACGGAGCAATACAGTTTTACCATGTAAACTGTGGATGACTTGGAAAAGGAAGATTTTCATTTTTTTATGGATAGAGATTTTTTTTTGTGTTAAAATTCCCAGTTTGCACGTGTCCTTTACTTCCCGTGTCTAAGAAATGACACTGAAATTTGGATCTCTTGACATAACAAGTGCCTTTTTATAATAAAAAGTGTAATAATTAAAGGCTACCATTTTGTAGAATATTCTTGTATTTCACTTTTACTTGTCCCCATGTTCTAGTGGGTTCTGTGGAGGCTCTGATATAAAATAACAAATAATATAAAATTATTAAAATGCAAAAATTCATACTGTAGAAAGTGATAGAAACATCTACCATGGACAGTATTGCATTAATTTGTCTGCTACTTTTTGCCAGCCCTCTCTCCTGGCTTTAACAGACTTTGAGGTGTTCCCTGTCGTTTTAATTAATGACTCAAATTCGGCATAACCTTCCATTAAAAGCTCTTGTTCTGCTTGGGAGAAAAACTGTGGGCGTTCTTTGCTGAACAGCCAATAGCAGCGCTGCTGATCATTGTTTCTACTATCGATACATTTCCCCTTTTAAACAAACGCATGAACGCGCAGTTGTCTCAGATAACTCAATCCAGTGATACTAATCATAAACAGCAGGTGTGTTCGAAGAACCCACTTAGCCGGATCATGATTAGCCGGATGAAGTCATCTTGGATGTGTCATTTGATCTCGGATGTTTTAAGCAACGTACGAAGAACGGACCCCAGGTGAACGGAGTGAAAGTAATTACCAGAATGGGTGGAGCTGATCAGGGGGAGGAAAGTGGCTGGAAGTAAACTGAAGCTGATTGGATGGTGACTGGTGAAGGGGAGTGACAGGCAAACAGACAGGATTTTTAGAGAGATGTGATCTGAATGACTGTCAGGTGGAAAACAGATAAACTAAAACCGTTTCAGGACAAATCAAGACAAACCCAAACTAAAACAGAACATAAACCTATGACAGAAACTTTCACCGAGGCAAAAACTCAAAACGTGACACATACCTGATAAAATCTTAGGACTAGAGTTATAAGTATTTTATTTCTTGGCCTACCATGTGAATTTTGTTGTGCCTACAACCTCATGATTTTCTAATACATTTATAATGACTGAGTGACACCGTCCAAACTTTGCAGTAATGGTGTGTTGCAAGAGGCCTTGCTTGTGCATTTCAACTAGGTGGAAAAGCTGTTTGCCTTTCACATCATAAAAGTTTAAATGCCTGACAAAAAAAAAAAAAACAGTTAACATCCAAATTTATGCTCCGACTTCGACTTTTTGGGTATAATTGTCTTAAACTTTTGATCAGCCGAAGGACAATCTGTCTCAGTTTGCAATGATTTAAAGACTGTGTTGTTATATATATTTTTTGTTTATTTTGCTTTATTTATTTTTTTTTTGCATTTTTAAATTTTACTTACAGCCTGGTTATGATACACCAACACAAAATGAGAATACTTTTAATTTCTTCCCTTGTCTTAAGATTTTGATCAGGGCAGTATTTTTTTCTCGAGCATTTAGTGCTGTTATGTAGTGGCACTAAGAAAGTCTTTTAAGACTCTTAAACTTTAATAAATTCCATGTGTACTTTTCTTTACTTCCAAACAAAATAAATAACTCCATTAGAAGTGGAATACCATGTCACATACTAATTACACTATCAGCTCCTTTTTAATAATAATAATAATAATGCATTTTATTTAAAAAGCGCCTTTCTGGACACTCAAGGTCACCGTACAGAAGGGTAAAAAACAGAATGTCAGAAACAAAAATCAAAACAACATTTAAAAAATACCGAGGCTGGGACAGGGAAATTGATAATTAAAGAGAATAGGCAGTCTTAAACAGATTTTGCCTAACCTTGCATGAGCCATTTTCCTACAGTCAATATCATGATTATAATTTGACATCTGTGAAAAGATTTAAACATTGGTTTCTCTAGCCAGCAGCATTCAGACATATCTTCATGATTGTCAACAGTCTATTTTGTAAGAAACAATGATACTTCAGAGCTTTACTCTTTCAGACTGACGCCTATTATTGTGCCACCCTTTGGTCCGGGAGCAAAGAACACACATCTGCCGCATTCCTGTCACAGATGGAAATTTTTAATTTAGAAAGTGGGTTGTACACACAGACACGCACACGGCTGTCTGTGTGTTATGAGGTCCACTGCTGGTTTGGTTTCAGTTTACTAGGCTTCCCTCAGTCGTCTCCTCTCTGTCAGTCTGCCTATTTCTTCGTCAGCTCCAGGAGTCTGGCTGTCTGCTCTTGAAATAGAGTTGACCTCAATGCAAACTTGGTTGCTGTCCTCAACTGTGCACAAGAGGATTTATGTATGTGTAGGACACATTGCATTGAGAGGCATGCACATATGGTGCGTTTAAAGTTTCCCGAAAGTCCATTTTATTTAATTATATTTAAACAAAATTCACAAAACAAAAATCAAACATACATCTACAATTTGAACTATATGAACTATATGCGCTTGTGCAAAACAAACACAACTGTGGTTTAATTCTGTTCTCTACCGTTGCCAATTTTAAGTGACGCAACACAATGTCATTTTTACCCCAACACCATTGTGTGTCCTAAAACACACAGACTCTCACAAAACAGAAAATTTAGCACACAGCATGCATGCAAATCACAGCATTTATGTTTTTGAGAGATTGCGTAGGATTCAAACCCAAAAAGGACACACTCAAAAAATCATGCCTTTTTTAATTAATTGATATCTTTGTAGAACTGCTTTGAAAAGGGAAAAAAGTGAAGTGTGTAACTATATCAGACCTTGTCAGTTTCTGGATGACTTTTGGCTCACTTCTGTACAACATTTCTTTATTTCATTGTGGTTTGTGGCATCGGTTTTTCCACAGCTCTCTTAGGTTTCCACCACAGCATTTTAGGCTCATTGGGGTCTGGACTGTTGCTGTGCTTCTAGATTATTTCATTTTATCAGCCATTTTGTTGCAATTTATAACTACAATTCTTTTGAACATTTAACCCTTAGTTTCTCTCATCCAAATTGCAAAGCAATAAAACCTCTTCTGTTTGTTGTTTTGTATCCTCCACAAGGCCCGTACCCTCAGTTTTTGGATCAGGTCTCAGACTTCTTATCTGATTTGGTGTTAAATACTGACAAGGTTATTATAGTGGGGGATTTTAACATTCTCTTAGAAAGACTTGAACAGACTGTAGGAATTAAGGGAAAAGCATTAGGCTGGTTCATGTTAATAATAAATCTTGAAACTCTAGGGTCACTGGTGGAGTACCACAGGGTTCAGTCCTTGTCCTTGGGCCAATTCTTTATATATATATATATATTAGGGCTGGGCAACGATTAAAATATTTAATCGCGATTAATCGCCCTGATTAATCACGATTAATCGCGATTAATCACATTGTATTTACAAACTCCAAGAATGAATTCAAAAGTAGTGTAAAGAGCACTTTTATTTTAATGTTCTGCTGCCATATGAACAAAAGTGTTGTAACATTTGTAGCACTTATCAGTAACACATATTTAGTGTAAAGCTCAACTTAAACATGTAAAACAAAAGATAGCAATAATAATAAATTAAAGCTTATTGCCACTGACAGGGAATTCTCTTTATGGGGAAAAAATCTACCAAAAACAGGCAATTTCTGAGGTAACAGCAGGGAGCAGCATTACCATTTTATGTTCAATACCAAAGTTTAACTTGGCAGTGGTTACAACTAACTTGTTTCTGTCATATTCAATGCTGGAAGAACTTTAAACTGAAATGCTTGCTAACTCAATATGCTTGCGTTGCTTGCGTTTATTTGACGTTAACACGCGTTTTTTTGTTGTTGCTTTTTCGCGCGCATATAGTGAATGGCTGGGGAAAAACAGGCAAAAACACATGGATACTTTGAAACGCGAAGCGACTTCACCGACGGCGTTGATGCAGACCCCCCCCCGCTCCGCTCCGCACAAAACTTGTTCCGTTCGCCAACTCACCGCCTCGCCTAAGCAAATTCCTGCGGGAAACACCGCCTTCCGCATGTCGGCTTTGTTTTTTTCCGGGCAGCACCTTTGTTCCTCTGAATCCGAGGCTTGGCTGACAGCGAGGTTATTGGCGCATTATCGCCACCTACTGTTCTGATTCAAACCCCTACACCGCAGCAACAGACCTTCACAAAATAAAAGCATGTGAGCAACATGCGTTAACGCGCGTTAAAGAAAATATCGCCGTTAATAGTGTAATGAGTTATCGCGAAATTAACGCGTTAACTTGCCCAGCCCTAATATATATATATATATATATATATATATATATATATATATATATATATATATATATATATATATATATATATATTGTCAGGGTTCTCTGTGCTGCTCTACTCTAACTCTACTCCTCAGGTGTGTCTAGTTGGCTGAGGAGGCGTGGTCCACACCTGCAGCTCGTTACAGGCGGCTTCCTCTGGCTTCTTAAGCAGAGCACTGGCAGATGGAAGACGCCGGAGCCTTAACCAGTCGTGGTACGACGTGGCCTCTGTCCCAACTCTCGGAAACCAGCTTGTGAGTTTTTTTGTTACTCTTCTTTTTGAGTAATTTTTTTGTACCTCTCTGTTGCTCCAGATTTTGGTGCTTGGATGCACTCACCTGTCTTGACGTCCCGTCCGAAGAAACAGACCAGCAGACCTGTCTGCTCAGATTTTGCTCAGGCGCTCCCCTCATACTTCCTGGAAGTTACCCAGCGAGGCCTGAGATCCCCTTTCCCGGGTTCTGTTGGTTCTGTGCTCACTCTGGTCAATCCATCTGTCAACCGCTGCTGATGAGGTCGCCTCGGATTCCTCGCCAGCTACATCTGCCGCCCTCAGCCACTAGCCACCTATCTCCATCTGAGTAGTCACATAGAGTTCTCCTGACGCTACTTCTTCCCGGTTAGGTCCGCCCAGCCTAATGGTAAGCAGCGCAACTCCTAGCAAGTTTCCTGGCTCTTATTTCAGAAGAACTCACTTGCTCTTTCTTACAGACTCTCCAGCCGTGACGTTCTGAACCAGCCGAGTCACCTGTAGTTCCGTCCATAGACCTGCCTGTTTTCCTTTAATAAAGATCTTTAAACTGTGCATTGCCTCCCGTTCGTATCTGCATGTGGGCTCGTCATCTGAAAACCATGACATATATAATATGTTTGCATGACATGTGGAAGGTGGTTAATGGTAGGTTTATGAAGAATTGACTAATGTGTAAGGAAAAGTTTCATATCACCTGTATTTAACTTTGGTTTACCTGTGTACGGACAAAAAAGACATTTAATGTGGACTAAACTGAGAAGAACTACTAAAACAGAACTGAGTTACAGTTGCATTGATTCTGTAGCAGTGGTATACATCTGCTAGCTGTGGCAGATTTTTCCATTCCAAATTACTAAAATTTTAGCTATTCTAGTTTATGTGGTGATTAAATTTTTATGTTAAAAGTCATTAATTCAATTCAATCCAGTTCATTTATATAGCACCAATTCACAACACGTCATTTCAAGGCCTGTTGTGAAGTCAATTCTATCAAATCATACAGCCAGATTGAACCACTCTAGAATTTCCTTGTAGATGCCTGTGCTGAATTTGAACTTGATAAAATGCAGTGAACCAACACTAGCCAATGACTTTGCTCCCTATACCATCGCTGGTTGCTTAAACTTCCCAGAGGACCTCAAGCAGATTGCATTTTGTGACAGACAATGGGACCTTTTATTCTCAAACAAAATGCAAAATTATCTTTAATCTGAATAGAGAACTTCTGACCACTGTGGAACAGATCACTGAAATTGCCTGATTCAAGAGTGTCAAAGAATCCAAAGGTCTTGGATATATCTGTGTGTTTTGGCTCTGGAAGCCGCCGTTGTCCACTTTTTGTGAATCAACCCTTTGAAAAGGCCTTGCTTCACAATCATCCCTTACCTGCCATTATCCATGTTGCTTATGTACCTTATACCATCACACTTTTACCTTCCACTAAATTTTCTTTAGGACACTGCTTTTAAATCATCCCCACTGTTACTAGCCTGTCTTACGTTACAATCACCTTAATGTTACTGCCTACTGCACGTTGTCATCTTTGAATAACTAAATGCACATTTCTGTACACAAAGCCTCAATCATCATTGTTCAATAAGCACCATACTACCTCATTATCCGCTATCTGCGACTTTCCTGAATTCTAAAAAAGAAAAACAATTAACCCTTGTTCATTGCATGTTTTTTTTATTTGTTTTTTTGCCTTGATTATGTGTAATGTGAACCGGAGTAGCCAAAGAGAAATTCTGCTGCGGTAAGACGTGGTGACAAATAAAATATTCTGATTTCTTTTCTTATGCTTGCATAGAGCATTGTGTAAATAGGCAGCTTTTTTTAACATTGTCCTCCTTGTGGAAGGTGTTAATGCTAGATAATTAAGAAGTCAGCAGTTTTCCTCATTGGGTAGCACGAGGAAAACTCATGCATTACTTTGTTAAAACTCATTTTTTATTTGGATTTAATCTTGTAATATTCCGAGACAAAGATTTATGTATTTATGTTGGCTATGTTAGCTATACATGATCAGTCCAGTTTCTCTAAGCCTTTGCTCTTTGCTTCATGAACAGTCTAACCAACACCGCTCACGTTTGTAGGGCAAAAGAAACAAAAAGGCCTGCACATCAATCTCTGCTAATGTGTATTGAGGTAAAAGGGTTAATTAGGTCTAATTCGAAGGTGTTGTTCTCTCACTACCTCAAGAAGAGCTTATTCAGCTAAATAAAGGGGAGGTGACTTCTAAACTGTCTTTGAATGAAACAGCTGCCGCTATAGAGGACAAAAAATGCGTCTCTTTTAAAGAAAGAGACAAAAAATGGAGGTATAATTCCCAGATTTATCTGTGTTAAACCTAATTAGCCCTTTAGTCCATAAAGAAGCGCTAATAGTAGCTATTAGTCAGAGACCTGTGGAAATGTCAAGCCAGTAAAACCGACTTTGGGCACTAAAATGTCATGTGTGATTCTGCAGCATGAGGCCTGTGCGATATGTTGGCATTTGAAAGAGCGCATGATTCTTCATATCGTGCAGAAAAGCTGTGAGAACAGCCTCTGTCAAGCACTGCAACACTTTGTGATCCCTTAAAAGTTTCTGCAAAGGCCCAGCAGCTGCTGCGATACAGAGGTCACACAGAAAGACCAGCCTCCTGTTGCTCTGGGAGTTCATAATGAACACATTTCCACCTGGTACACTGTTCATCCTTCACAGAACAGGAGGCTATGAAATGTCCGCATAGCTTCAGTAGATCAAAGCAGTAAAAAAAAGGCTGGTTTTGAGGAAAGTACATCAAGCCAATTACCTTTTTGAAATTTACTCTACACGTGTCACCAATTAGAACAGGCTGTTATTGCTTGTGGTGTGGAAAATAAGAAAAACCTTCGCCTTAAAAGTTTGTTTGGAGAAATCAATATAAGTCGAGTGTCTGATTAAATCCATGTTAGCTTTATGTGAGCAACTGGGTTAATTAGTTCAGAAAAAGCATGGAGTGGGGAATTTAATGCATATCTTTGAAAGTGTTGCCTATAATCCTAATGCAACTGTAAGCTTAGATAATCAGCTGCTGGCTGTCACTTAATATTTACTGGACAGACATGAGCTTAGTAATGATCTTCAAATCTCTGCTTTCACAAGAAAACCAAATCCCATTTTATGAAATGTTTATTTTTTAAAACTGATATTTTAAAAGGCTGAGTAAGACAACAGAAATAATAGAAAACAGACTTTATTTTATAAAAAAGCTGGAAAATTTAAGCTACTGGAAAATAAAGGAAAAACACTTGGTCGATAAGGAGTGTTTTAATGTAAAAGTGTGAATATTACATATGAAGTGAGTGCAGCATCGAAGCAAACAAGGCAACAGCATTTTATCATTTCTCTGCTGCGATGAAATGCCTTTCATTTGTGATCATGGATGATTAGCACTACAGTGTCCCTGAGGAACTAAGCTCACATAAACCTACTCTCACTTCTCCCTCCTGTGATGAGCCTCTCTAGGGAAGGAGAAATCATTCTGTAGTAGAACTATGCCAGTGTGCAATGTGTTTGAACTGGATTTTAAACATTGGCATCAGTTGAAGCTTTGGGATGGAGTAATGCCTGATAATGTTGTTACAAATATTATCATGCATATATATATATATATATATACTCCTGCAGAACAATAGTGGAGATCTAGAAAGTCTAAAAAAAGGTTTTTGGTTGCCAATCACAAGCTTGAAAGCATTTCATTGAGGTTATTATGTGACTGACCAACACAAAGTAGTGCATCATTTTAACATGAAAGGACTATTATACATAGTTTGCATTTTTTATCTTTATAAATTTCCACTACTCTTGTCTGGTAGCTTAGGTGCAAAATGCCATGTGTACCCTGCACATCAACCTGAACTCATAATCCCCTTTGTGAAACATTGTGTTGACAACACCGTAGTGTAGGGATGCTTTACTTCAGAAGACTTCACAGGTTGCAGACGTTGACCTTCTTGAAGGACAATGGTCTTAAACATTCAGGCAATTTTCAGCCAAATTTTTCACATTTCTAGTTGGTGAAAATGTTGAAAACCATGTATTTATTTTTCCACTTCCTTAATAATCTTTATTGTTATTGCATTGTACATTCCAATGAAACTAGCTCTCTGCATTTAACCCAACCCCTTGGGGAGCAGTGGGCTGCCCAGAGTGGCAGTCTGAGGGAGTTGAACGCAGAACCTCTGGGACACAAGTACAACACTCTAACCACTAGGCCACCACTCCCCCAATTTAAGGGAACCGTCTCTGGATGGGCTAGAACCACCAACCTTTCAGTTAATCAGCTAGCGTGATGCATTGCTTTGTGTTGGTTTATCACATAAAATATCACCAAAATTGTTAACAATTTACTCCCTGGATGTATTTGATCTATCTTGTATTTGATCTATCTTGTGTGTATTTATATATATATATATATATATATATATATATATATATATATATATATATATATATATATATATATATATATATATATATATATATATATATAAATAAATCCAAAACTATTTCTTTTACTCCATAAGATTTAAGGTATGTCATGCATATAGCTTAGCAAACATTTAATGGTTCACTTTATAAGTGACTAACAAAAAGAACACCGAAATAAGGAGAAATCAGAAAGTAATCTAAGTGATTCGCTGAAAAGTCCAGAGCAATCATTCTTTAACATTATTATTAAATGTGGAGCAGCTGCAATTTGCACAACATGTGGGTTAATCTGTCTGTATTTTCTTGATTAGATCCCCCCACATGCCTCTTTATGCACCAGCTTGGGGCTTTTTGGCATGAAAAAAGCTTTCAAAGCTGGAACTCTGTGCATTAAAATTATAGCAAATGACTGAGCATTTGACTCATGTAGCAAGACTAAACTCTCAGAAAATGCTTCATACAGGAACAAAAAAAAAGATACAGATTTGAACAAATGTACTTATCTGTTTTCTGCATATTTTCTAAAAGTTGAACTGCATGAAATAACTTTGTTCCAGCATCTTTGAACATTGGTTAAAGAGATACGGTATGCTTTTGTTTACAGCAAGATAAAATCTTTTTTTTTTTTTTTTTCTCACAGGCATCCAATCCATCTCACAAAGAAAATGGGCATTGATTGGCTAGAAGTGCATCCATTTACATTGAGACTGGTCTGTGGTTTGGAGCTCGTTCTCATTTATCTTGTCAGTCACTGCATCCGAGAAACACTTTTTCCATCTCTGTAGCCGAGTGGGAATGATTTGTCAGCTGGTGTGATCAGATTAATGAGATTTACTCATTTTCCACTTTAATCATATACATTCCATACATATTGATTTTATCTGATTTCTTGTCAGCTGTATGAGAAATGATTGCCCTCTTTCTCTGTAATCCTTTTGTTTCCTATTTATGTAGCTCTGCGGGCAAACCACCACACCAGCGAGGTTATTCTTAGCATTTTAAGCACTAAAGCAAGCCCTGCCCTGCTGAACTGGAAATCAAACTTAGTTGCAAAGAAGCACATCCGACATTAAAGCCCTCATTGTGCTGCTTGATCTCATTCCAGCCAGAGAACAAGAAAAGATTTCTAAATCTCCAAAATTCAATGTTAATAGTCCGTGGTTAGAATCAGAGATTGCAGTATGCAGTCACCTCATATCTATGTGGCTTATGAATGTGAGAATGTAAAGCAAGTAACAGAGCAACAAATTGTAGGTGAGAAAATGTGAGCAGAAATGTGAAAGGAGTGTGAAATCTATAGCGCACAAGAAGAAGAAATAAATATTTGCATAAACCTCGCAGACACCGTCCTCCATCCTCTATTCGTCACAAAATCTTTGGCCAAGACAGTGGTTCCAGCTGCCTACATCATTAGGCGTCATCATATTCAGCACATGTTTTGTTGTGACACTCGTTAATTTGCTATTGTTGTGCAACAGTAAATTGATTCAGCTACTGATAATCATGTTTTTAGTGCCAAGGGGAATTATTAATACAGTTAGTGATTTTTAAGTCGAGGCACCACGGCATTAACCAGAATTAGCAGCAAAACAGCTCTCAGTCGCTGTCAGTTAGTGTTCCATGTATGTCAGCCTCGTCAGGTGTGGTATTATAGACCAAAAGATGAAGGAGTGAATTTGCACGCAGGCACTCCCTAACAGCTTTGCTCCACACATATAGAATAAACAAATAAATAAACTTCTCCTCAAGAAACACCCGAAGTTATAAACACAATACTTCAACGTTGCCCTCAAAATGTAAGTAAACTCTGTTGCTAAGTTAGAAGAATAGAAAAATTATTAAACTCATAAAACCTAGAAAAAAATAATATTAAAAAGGGACAAAATGGAATAAAAATAAGAGTGAACACTGATAACTAATGAAATAACAATGCCGTACTGTGTTTTGAGGAATTAGGAATGAGTACCAGTTAGCTTTAAAGCTAACCGGTAAAGCTAACAGGTAGCAACCATTGCTACGCAACCAGTGCCCAATGCAAAAAAAAAAAAAAAAAAAGGGAAAGTCAAATATCAACGGGTAATTGATTATTAATGTGGTGTTAAAACGGCGTCACGGTGGAAATGGAAGGGACTTTGAAACCACCAAGATGGCAGAAAAAAAGTGTATGGCTACACAAAACGGAAAACGTGGTGAGGTCACATCTGTAATTAGCGGCTGAGTTACCACAGTGTTGGGAATGGTAGCTACCACTAATGTAACAAGCCGGGATAATCGATTACAATCTCACCCATCACTAAGGACAATACCGGCATTTTTTTATGAAAGTTAGGGGAAAGAAAGGAACAGGAAACCCAGACTAAATGGAAGAAGCTCACATTACCACACTACCAGTACTCAAACAACTCGCAAATCAGGCCTATACCAGTCATGGCCCGACTCCAGCTTGTGCTGCGATCTGCTCTGGCCTGAACCATTCTTCAAAATAAAACACAACATAATGACATTAACATCTAAACTAACTATATCTGCCCAAAAACAGCCTCTTATTTGGACTGCTGTAATTAAAAGTGAAGCACAGGGGTTCTTGAATGGCCAATGGAGCCATAGAAACATAACAGCCACACTCGAATTAGCAGGAAATAGGGCTCTACCCACTGCTCTCCAGACTGATATGTCGTGTTTGCGGGATACGTCAGTCTGGCTAGCCAGGCTAGGTTAACGGATGCGCTGCCAGCAACCAAACTTTTGATCCAAGGTTCTTCTTTGAAGATTGTCTTTTACTCAGCAAGTGAGATCAAGACCTTCATACTAAGAGGTCTCTCTTGTTCTGCGGTCGCTGTGGAAGAGGGGGTGCTCTGCTCTGTCCATGGTTATATACATATGACATTAGCCAGATCTCCAGCTTTGTGGACATCCAACCTTGCTTGGAGTTCTTTATGTCTAGGTGTGGTTATACTGATAATGGGGACAACATGTATTTTTAAAGGGCTTTGTGTGTGTGGGGGGGGGATGTACCTGCAAAACACCAACCAGCTACAGTGTGTGTGACACTATTCTAACTTAAATTGATAAGTGGTTTCAGTGCTCTGACGCAAGCACTGAAACCCAAATATGAGCAAGCTATCTATCTGGTAATGATAATTAATTATGATTTATGACATCAGCTAACTCTGTGAAATCTCGGATGGTAAGACCTGTAGGGATCAAGATTAAACCTGCAGAGATGAGATAATGCTCATCCATGTGTTATCCAAATCCTGAGCATCCAATAAATTCTCAATGGATAGTCAGTCTGATCTGATAATCACACACATGAACGTGAACAGATTTCTAAACTCAGGTACCTCAGTGCATGCTGGGAGACATATTTCACCAGCTTCTTTTTTAAATTCTTGGTTCTGTCATCCATTTGAATCTCTTCGGTCTCTGTTCTTCACAAGGCTGGGGTGGAGTCCCAGTATAGTGTTTTAAGTTTAAATATATTACTTTGAAAATTGCTGCAGCATTTCATTTCGAACAGAGTTCCTTGCAAGAGCAAATATATGTCGGTGTTTATTAGACAGAAACAAATAAACAGTATATTTTTAACACCATACCATGGAGTGAGGGCAAATAATATTATATATGGATAACAAGGAAATAGAGTAAAATTAATTGCAGTACTAATGCTCACTACTACCTGGTCTTGTACTTATGATCTTTTACCAGACATTAATTTTTCTAAACCCTGACTATTGTCATTTTATCAAAATTTTACTTAGTTACTAACTAATGGATTAAATATTTGCCGCCATGATAAAACTACTCTACATTTGAAAATGGTTTATAATTGTTAAAACACATCCATAAACAAAAAAAATATTGCTGTACCAAAACACAGGTAAATACTGACATGACTCACTCTCAGTATGTTTTTAATGATATACTCTCATTATATTTTATTTTCTATTTTTATGGAACACTTTACAGAAGTTCAGTGTGCTATCCTCTATAAATTATTTTCATATGATAAAGAGAAAATAGACTTTCTAGACAACCGGAAATTGAGAAATTGTAAGCAGAAATGTAAAAGGTCACGCTCAGCATTTAATGATGACATCAACAAAGTCTGTCTTGTAAATGAGAACTCATGTCTCAATGAGACTGCCTGTACTAATATATGTTCATTTATAAGTTAAACAAATTCCACTTCAGGTATTGCAGATATTTGCTTAAGGAAAATTGCTTTGTTTTTGGACCCAAGATAACCTTCATTATTGCTCTGCTTCCAGCTAACACCTTACTGCTTGAACTTCTCCAAAGTA
The DNA here is from genome assembly GCF_011125445.2 of Fundulus heteroclitus. Lineage (NCBI taxonomy): Eukaryota > Metazoa > Chordata > Actinopteri > Cyprinodontiformes > Fundulidae > Fundulus > Fundulus heteroclitus. The sequence goes on from NC_046365.1 coordinate 35,392,301, forward strand.
ACACATGTGGACACGGCAATGAAACTTTGCATTTAGGTAAGTTATTATATATAAAAAGAAGACTAGTAAGAGAAACAGTTTTTATAGAGTATGTTGATTGGCAGGCAAAGTGATTCTGCTGAGAAGTGTCATTATGAAATAAAAATACCATTGTAAAAAAACACAATTATGAAATAAAAAAGGACTTTTAAAAAAAATGACATTATCAAATAGAAACTGATGGACTTAAATAAAAATACTTGAACAAAGATTTTATATTATTGTGAAAATATTAATGTGTATAAATTGTTTATTATTATACACATTTTCAAGAATGAAAAATATTTCATCATAATGAGCTGACAATTTTATAAGCATTCTGGTATTTCAATATTTATATCTTATTTTTTCAATTAGATAATTATTTCATAATGTTTTATTTATTTATTTTATTTTGAACACTTTGTTGTTCCACATGATGCAGTTTGTTCTTTTCAGTGCAATAGGGGTTTGTAGAGTAACACTCTTTGATTTTAAGAGTTTAAGCTCCTACTGTGTTATAATAAAGTTAATATAAATTGGACAACCGTTTGCTATGAAATCCCACTTTTCTTCTTATGGTGTTCAAAATGAGAATACGTAGGTGAAAGTCAGCATTCAGAAAGCTTTTTGTGAAATATGAAGCCGAATTCTGCAATGTATCATTATGCTGTCAAACCCACTGAAATGTGGGTTGATTCTGTAAAAAGCTCTGGGGCAGAACTGGATCTGCATCGCCATAGCCCTGACAGAAAATATTTCACTGTAAACTTGCAGAGTGCTGCCCTTGGATGAGATATAACACAGAACACTATGTATATGAGGAGAAACACACAGGGGATTTATACAATTACACTGATATGCTGAGAATGTTCAGCCCCACTTGCACATGATATTAAACAACATTTTACAGAACTTTTTTTTCCAGAAGCTGGAGGCAGGTCTGTGCAATAACTACTACATCACAGCAAGACCGTTCCACTTTTCCAACACTTGTAGGTCTAACTGCTGTAGAAGATGGTTTTACAAGGTATTCACAGGGGGGAGTAAATAAAAGCAAATGCAAACAATCCATTTAATTGATATTTTGAAAACTATGCGTCTTTTTCCTTCCAACTATTTTGTGTTGTTCTAATGCCAACACAAAATAGCTTTGAGGTTTAAAAATAACGCGATTGGTTTAACGGGTATGAATATTTTTCTGCTGTTTAACTTCTAGCTCTCCTGTCAGAACCATTTTTCATTGTCTTTCTAGCTGTTTGAGTGAGTGAGTACTTTTGGCTTTATAGGTTACATAAAACTCACCAGACGATTAATTAATTGAATTGAGGGTTTTCAATCACGTCCATGGCCAAGGATGCATAAAATGCAGCATTTATGTATGAAGACTGCTCTACCAGTCATGTAGTCAGGGGATACAAATGGCGAAATATTCACCTGCAGTGCATCATTTATGAGATCAAAGATATAAAATATGCTTATTGTCTTATAGTTTTGCCCATATCATAACATGCATATATTATACAGCACGACATATAGACATGATAGAAGAAAAATGCTTGTTTGTATGGAGAGAAAAGAGCGACGTTCTGTTCCACAGCACCTGTACACTCAGTTTGCTTCCTGCTGAAGGTGTATCAACTCAAGGTCACTCACTGGAATCGCTCCATGTCAACTCATTTATCCATTTAAAGCCTGCTGTTGCACAGCTATTGGTGCCCAGAATCCCATCACCCAAACTGGCAACTTGGCCCTTTGTAATTTTGTTCAATTTGAACTGGTGTTTGCTGGAATGCCCTGTAAAATGGATTAAATTAAAGGATGCTACACTTTTTTTTTTTTTTAGAGATGCTGGCAACGTAGAGAATTGCAAGATTGGGGGATACTTGTGGCCAAGGGACTGATTTCTTTGTAATGGTATTTTTGGGAACACTTTCATTTACCATTATCTTTTGCCAATGGAAACGTTCTTTTGTGTCAAGCGCTTTCTGTTTATGTCTGACAAAACATCAAATTGTACAATTTGGATTACACTTTTAAATGGTAATAAATAAATAAAAATGTGAAGTCTCAATTCGAGTTCCTAAAGTGAAGATTTGGGTATTTGGTGAGAAAGATTAAGTCAGGTGAAATGTTGTTTGAGAGCAGTAGCCTGGAGGCTAAACAGTTTTACAGCAGGGATGTCAAACTCCAGTCCTTGAGGGCTGGTGTCCTGCAACATTTAGATGTGTCCATGGTTCAACACCCCTGAATCAAATGGCTGAAGGGCTGCATCCGAAAACTTATTTTGGGTAAGGACTCTTCAGCCAGGGCGGAAGTGCAACAGTGGTTGCCTTAAGTGCTGTCCGAATAGTGCAGTGAGTTGAGGAAGCAGTGTCCATTTGGGGTAAGGGGTAACGATTCTTGACAGTGATGGAGTTCAGTCAACGATAATCAATACATGGTCATGGGGAACCATCCTTCATACCCACGAAGACAAAGCCTGCGCCCGCCGTACAGAAAGAAGAGCAAAGCAAGTTCTCTGCTTTCCTCCTTCCATGGCAGAGAAATCGGGGGAGGAGCCAAATCTGCCTGCCGCATATATACTTTAACCTATAAAAATAATTTCATTGCGATCAATAGTTTGCGACATTGAACTGAAAATTCCACCTCATCGTTCTCGTCATGGCTCATGAAGAGATATAAATTTCAACTCCACTAGGCAAACTTTGGAGCGGACAGATCAGTCTCGTCTCCCCTTTCCTCTTCTGTCACACCCCCACCCACCTCCACTACTGCCGTCCCTGCGCAGGTAGAAAGAAGCTGTGCTTTATTCTTATTTTTTACACAAACCGGTGTAGATCATTTGGAGCCCGGCGGTGCGCAGCCAAGCGGGCGAAACAAGGTAGGGTTAAGGAGATATAAGACCATTAGCAAGACCAGTTGCCCTGTTTCTTCGGAGTCCGGATGAGTGACAGGATACAGATACAGCTTCTCAGTCTGCCTTTGTCTGTGACCTATGCTGTCTTTCGCCACCACCCACTGGACTGGAGTAGTACTGCAGTTTCCCTCACATCTTCCCCATATGTCACTGGAGTGTCTTACATAAATGGGCCCCAGCAAATGAAAATGTGTCAAAGTTAAGAGCTTTAAATCCTCGGGCTTACAATAGAAAAAGGACCATTGTGATACAAAGTTTTTCAGTGTGTGAAAAAACAGTTTGGGAGTTATAAGCCAAAATGCATTTTCCTATATATTGGTGGCTGTGAATTTTTGTGTCTGAGTGGCATCTTTCTACTAGACTGCTGTACCAGAAATATTCCAGCACTATCCAGTGTTACCAAATCTGCTTATTATAAACAAGTTTGGGCTTGTGCTTCTCTTATAAATTTTGAGAGTCGCGGGTTGCAATTTTTGGGGCTTGTTTTTGAACATGCTCATTTAGGCTTGGCTTTTTTCCCCAACATAACCCCCTTTCCTGGTCATCGCACTGTTCAACAAGAGCTATTAAGTGACTGTAATGCAGTACGGGTTGCTTTGTTTTCCAGCTAAACATGTCAGTCAGTTTTCCTAATTAATATATTTGGCAATTGTTACTTCAACATCCATTGCCTACATTTGTCACAGAGGAGTATGTTTTGATTTTACTTGTCTGCTTTAAAAAAACACTACAACAACTGAGTGGGATTTTTTATGCATGATAGTTTCAAGACCTTTATGACTTCTAGGTTTAAGATATTATATTTTCATCATGAAGGTATTTTCCCCCATTGACCAAGTAAATATGTGAAAAGAAAATTTTACCTGTCAGACACTTGTTAAATGTTTAATGTTTAGCCAGTCTTATTTTTTCTGAACTGACTTCATAGTAGGGTAACTGTCTCTTGGCACCAGCTAAATATGTGGTGTTGAGGCATGAATGTGTTAATCTTCTAAGGGAATAATTATCTTCTGTCAAATTTCATATCAGACTAATGATATAAATGGAAATTCCTTCTGTCACTTTTTCCTGTTTCAGAATTCTTCATAAGATCCTAGATGTCCCTTGGATCTGTTTTGGTAAGAGGAGAATAACAAAGCATGTGGGTAGAGGAAGTAGTTTGAAAAGTTCAGTTTTTTTAACTTCTCTTTTCTCACTTCCCTTTGAGTCTTTAGCAGCTTTGAGCTGGAATGATAGGTTGTTCACAGAATTCCCGTTTCAATTTGTTTGTGCACACCATGTGTATGTTTCACTGCGTTTGTGTAACGAGTCAATTAAAACAGAGTGATAACGAGCTTTGCTGGCTGGTAGAGATAAGCTTGCACACGACTTCTCTCACACACCCGTTTATTACTTTTTTTTCTGATTTCTTTGAGCTGTCATAGCCTGTTCCCAGCCTGCCTTCTCGGATCCAACCCGTGAACGATGCAAAAGTGATAGTTTGGAAATCTAAGTGATTACCTCTTCTGCATCAGTCTGTGTCATTAAAGATCTATTGTTTACAGTGCGCTGCCTTCAAATTTGCAAGCACTCATTCCTCCTAATGATGGGTGTGATTTTGCTAACCGACACTGCAGGGTAACAAGTAACAAGTAAATAAGAATATTTCCTTAACATCAAGAGGAAATGTAATGGCATAACTTTATCAAGTTTTTCATGTTATCATTCCATAAATATGAAGTTTTCCTGTGGTGCTATCCAGGAGGTACTCAACCTCCTTTATGCTGGTACGTCAACATAAATCCCAGTGTAACACACTGCAGTCCCATTAAAAATCACTAGCCTAGACATTACAGACCACTTGTTTATTATTTAGATTTTAAAATAAATACAGCTGTGAAGAACATTAGACAGGTGCAGTATTACAAGGAACACACCAGGCAGGTCAGTGATAAGGTTTAGAGAAGTTTGAAGTAACTGCAAACCTAACAAGTCATGTCCTTTAATGTAAACGCACAGGCCGACCAAAGACGGCTTCAATTACAGAAGCAGAAAGTAAAACCATGGTCACTTTGGGGGAGCTGCATAGCTACACTGCTCAGTTGGGAGAATATGCTGACATTACAGCTTTTACCTGTGTGCTCCACTAATTCTCCCCTTCCCACGGGAACAACTCTGAACATACAGCCAGAGATAAATGCAATGGCTCAGATCAAAGCATGTTGACCAGGTCGATGTCCCGACCTGAATCTGATGTTCGCATCTAATCTGAATGAGCTTGAGTTTTTTGCAATGAAGAATGGGCAAACATTGTGGTCTTAAGATTTGCAAGCCTGGTAGAGACATACACCAAATAACAAAACCGAAAGATGCTTCAAAAATTATTGCGGTCAAAGATTATTGCAAATGAGTTTACTTTTCAGATTTTGTTTTTTGTAAAAAAAAAAAAAATCTTGTTACATTTCACAGTTATTTCAAAATTAAATTCCAATAGAATATCTTGACAAATTATGTTGTATTGACACATTTTCAAGTCATTCAAGCAGCATTGATACGTTTCCAAGCCACTGTACACAAGTGCATTTTGTCTAGTCCTTAAAACCTCAAACAATTTCATTACATGTAATCTCATATGTTACAAATTGTAATATAACAGACAGTTCTTGACTGTTTAAATGAATTTCAGATTTAATTTGCAACCTTTGCTGTCTGCTTTTTGATTAAGATTTCCATTTTTTCGTTAAATCCTAACAGAACAGAATCAGGGGAGATCAACAAATTAAAATTCTCCCTTCTAATGAAACATGCAAACCTGTAACAAATAATTGGTTGGATTGTTATATAAGATGTTCTATAAAGTTAACAGCGAGAGCTGCAGAATGACAATGAAATACTCAATTACTGTTAGCCTCCTTCTGGCTGAATGCCACACTTAATATCAATATGTTAATGAGGTGTTTCAGGGCCAGTCATGTGTGCAGGCTCACTGGATTGTAAACTGACAGCTGAGTGATGTTATGGTGATTTGGCCACTGACCTTTAAATCGGGCAACAAATGAGTCGGAACTGAAAAGTTCTGAGCTCGACTGCCCCTGTAACGGGATGTCACTGCAAACAGAAAGAAACACGATTAACCGTTACATAGACCACTACTGTTGAAAATAACAACAGACGTTTTATAGTGTAGTGTTTTTTTTTTTTTTTAAATATGACTGCTTCAGATAAAATTTAGATTACTTTTATTGAACTAGTGCAACAGGAATTGCAGGGAAAAAGTTTTTACCCCCTGATAAATGTCTTAATAGTTTTGCTTTTTTGTGACTCTTAAATGTTCAGATCATCAAGCACATTTTTTTTTATCATCAAGAGATAACATGAGTAAACAAAAAGGGCAGTTTTGATATAATGGCTGCAGAACAGACCCAGGCCATCATATTGTCGACATATGTCACAGTTTTTAAGTATGTTATGCCCAGTGTCCTCTCCTACGACCCTTCGGTGCCTGATGGTTAACTATTACTGGAAGTAAGTCAAGCCAACCACTAAGAACTTTCTTTAAGATTTCCTTGAAAACCCTTCGGTCTTAGTTAATAATGTTTTTTTTTTTTTGTTTTACCCTTGCAGAACTTGCCTGAAAAGTAGATAATCCTGCAAAGATCCTCTGGATTCCTTTTCCTGCTGTTCCCAGTGCTTGCCTTACTTTTCCATAAGACCCTCTGGAAGATGCATCTGTCTCCAGGGTCGTCAGACACAGCTATAGCCTAACACATCATCTCCAAGCCAGACTGGATCTTTACCTCCACACAGCAGGCATTACCTACAAAGATCATTAGAAAAGTCAAACATGTGTATTTCCCAACATCATTACCACCAATCACTGTCCCTCCTCTTCCTGATACGCAAGCAACCTGTTTCTATGGTCATAACCCTTCTAAAATGATCCGGTCTCTGATTTTTCTCTGCATATGGGTCAGAAAACTGAGTTTGAACATGACAACATCATCTTTACTGTCAGCCTGATGTTTTTTTTTTTTTTATCAAATCCTGTGAGAATGTGTTTTGGCTGTTCTTTCTTTTTGTTAAATTATCAACACTAACCTTAATTGAGGCTTGCAGTGTTTTAGATGTTGTCTGGTAGTAATCAGGCCTTAATGTGGCTAGTGAAATTATACTCAGCTTTTAAATAAAATGTTGACTAGTTCATTTATTGTTTAACAGTTACCTAACAAGCAGTTTTTTAAATTGTCTTGTATTGTGTGCATTACTTGTAAGCGGCATTTTGTGTTGGTTTACTTTAATTGAGGATTCAAATTAGCTAGATCCTAAACATATATATATATATATATATATATATATATATATATATATATATATATATATGTATATATGTATGTATGTATGTGTGTATCCCTGACATAGCACTCCCTGATCTCGGGCAGAGGTATCCCAAGGCTAGAATAGTTTTAAAAGGACTAACGCAGGGTTTCATTCCTTTCACTGGTCTGTTAACACGGTCACCACAGCAAGAGGCCTGACAAACACAAATGAACAGCAGGATGCTCGAGTTTTGGTGGTTGCAATGTAAGGCAGCAATCTGTTCAGTTGTTTGTTGGAAGCAATTGTCACAATTGGACTGAAAATCAGCAGTCTGAGATGGGAGGACACACGGGCAGCAGGTATTACAAAATAAAGCAACCTGAAAGATCCAGCAGGGTTCAGTGAACTGCTTTTGTGAGTGCTGCAGGACTTTGGAAATGTTGTTGAAGTGTTTGTCTTGCTCCAAGGATTTCAGGGCAAGAAGGGAAATGCATATTTTGGAATGCAGCTTTAGCTAAATATAAGTCTTTTTCTTCATATATGTTAGAATAAACTGACAGTAATTTGTTTATATGGAAAAAGTGGATTTTCTTTAAATATTTGTGAGTTATTTGGTCTGCAAATAACCAAATAACTCCGCTTTTACTGTTTTGTATTTATTTAATAAATCCTCCACTTGGGGTATTACACTTTTCGTTATCAAATGAAAAATAATTGCCATTAGTTACAAACCTCACAACACTGAACACAATAACCTAAAGGGGTGATAAACAGAATTATGGGCCCTTGAGCTTACTTGAACCAAAGTAGGCAGTCGATTAGTGAAATTAGCATTGCAAAGCCAGCAGTCTCTGTGCTCCCTAGAGTCGTGGTTTCCAAACTTTACACCGCACCGTTTTTTCACCTGCTCAGTAACAAACTACAGTATATATATATTTAAATGGTCTAAAATTTATCTTTTTAGAAAACTGATATGCAAATGATTGCAGATTTAAATTCTATAAGGGTATTTCCTGTCTGTGAGATTATTTTTATTCATACAAACTGGTTACAATTCTTATTTTTTCTGCTTTATTTTATGTTATAATTTTTTTTTGTCCATCATAAGCTACGATATCAAAATAGGGTTTGCTTGCACTTCAAAAACACCTTTGGTCTTCATCTGGGTTTAATGAATGAGTGCACACTGACTAATTGGGTCTTTGTAGCCCTTTTTTCTTTTAAAGGGAAATTAAATGAGCATTAGTTGGATGCTTTAACATTGCATCAAACAATTTTCATTCTAAAAACTTACTATGTTTGAAAAGCCATACAAAAGTGATGAAACAAAAAAAAATCTTCAGTGTCAACTTCCGGTGCCTGTTAGCCAAATTTGTACTATTCTTTAACTATGGTGAAAAGCTGCAAATGGCCCCCAGGCCACACTTTTGACATCCCTGCCTTACATAATATAGATCCATACCTTAACCATTTGAAAACTATTGTCATTATCCGCCTGAAATTATTATGGCTAATGATTCATATTCCACACATACCAATGATCAAGCATTTTATCACCACCTAGAGGTCAGAGTTAGGCCCAATTAAGCCTGATTTAGCAAATCTGCACACTAAATGCAAAGGATTGTATCTAGTGCAATGTATTCAAATCACTAATCTTTGGATTAGTATTTACATTTGGAATCTGTTTCGCTGTAAAAACGCAAATTTACTTTTGCATAATGGTGAAAAAGTGCCATCTGCAAGAGTTCAACTCTTGAGATTTTCAGAAGATATAATTTCCAAACCAAGCTTTTGCCATCATAGATGAAGATTTATATCTAAAAAAGATCAACTAGAGCAACCTTGTTGTTAATTTGTTAGCTGTTCCTTTTTTTAATTATTATTATTGTTAGCCTTTCCTTCTATTGAACATCTTACTCTCACATGACGCCTGAAAAAGAAGACATGTTTTAGGATATTAACCTTATAGTTTCCTTTTAAATAGCTTCACATATCTGTACTTTATTTTTAACACCTTATAATGAAGATATCAACAACCAGTAATACATTTTGAGTCTGCACCCCTTAATGACAACTTCCTCATCAAAGAGGGTTAACATCAGCGCCAGATGGTAGCACTCAGGTATGGTGCATTCAATGTTCGGAAAAAGGTCAGACTTTTCACACAGCGGGGCTGATTGGATGAAAAATTACAGTGACCAGCGGATTTCTCTGTGCACCTCTTTTCAATAATTATTCCAGCTGCAGTTGGAGTCACATCAGGTCAGCAGCTTAAGGGGTCTTTCAGTTTGAGCCTCGGCAGATTTGTGTTTAGACTGTTAAAACACTGTGGATAAATGTCCACCCAAGCCACATCCAAACATGGCTTGGGTGGACATTTATCCGGCATGTCTAATCTATCCTAACTGTAATCATCCATGCTGAATGCGTTTAGCCTTTTTTTTGCTTTGGATTAGAACAACTGAGAAAAAAATAACCGCACTACTTCTGATCACCTACTTTAACATTTTAACAGCATTGCTGTAAATCTTGTCTGAGAATTCCTGCAAAACACAAATTTTTATTCTGAATGTTTTAGTATACAACTAATCATCCTTCAAAAAAAAAATTATTTGTATATTTACTGATCTCTTCTCAAAAAATCTGGATGAACTATTTTCTCCAAGTGAAAAATACCTAAACACATCTCATTCAGCAATTCCCCTAATTCATACAGTGCATTAAAAAGGTGCACTGTAGAGAAGAAGTCGCCTCACTGCAACACCAGTTAAAAATGAAAGAAGAAAAGGAATGACATTTTAAAGAACAAACAAAGAAAAATGCTTTATTTTTTACACTGCTGCATTTGACATCCTCTCCCTCAAGTGTTTGGCTGATAACACACGCGCTGTCTTTGCACAAAGGTCAAACATAAAAAGGTTAACTCACAGTATATCCTCCAGGGTAAGATATTTTAAAAACAGTCATGTTAATAATCTGATGGGAGTATATTGATAAAGAAAGCATATACGTCATCTCATAATTAGTCAACAGAATGACAGAACCTTTAATGAAAAACATGGTAGATATTGTACTACGTTTTTGAAAACGTGTCATTACTCAAAGCCAAACATGGGCTTTTATCTCACATTTTGCCTCTCAGCTTAGCTCATGTCATAGGAGCACAGCTCTGCTTGGAACATTTTGTTTATCATCATAATGTCTAAAGGACAACCTTCCACACAGAGAACTAAAAACAAGGTCAGAGAATAAATAAAAATGTAGGATGTTTAGCTGCACACCAAAATGGATCAGTAAGTAATGTGGCTGTCAGGAATGAGTGATGGATGAATTAAACAAATAACAGTGAAATGAGAATATGGTCACATTCAATTCAGCAACAGCCCTTTACATTCAAGTGTGCTGACGAATAATTTCAACTATTTCTTTCTCTGCCACTGATGCCTGTTCATTGGACCATTAAGTGCAGAAACTGCTAGTAATTACGTGAGTTTAAAAAAAAAAAAAAAGAAATGCAGAAATGTCACCTTTGTGAATAAGTAGGGTTTTTATTTTTTATATTTTAAGGAGAGGGGATATTTCTGGCCCTGATATAATGAAGCTGGTTCAACATATTTCAACCCTAAAATTGAACATGTTAATTAAGTTATAAAACAAAGCTAGTATCCAAATGAGTATGTCAAATCAAGGTTACTTGCTAAAGATATGCTCATGATGAAACAGGTGACGTTGAAAAGGGGACCAGTCATAATGAAGAGGCAGAAGAAAGGCCATTTACCAAGAAAAAAGCACCAGTTATTGCTCTTTTCCACCAACAAACAGAAATTTTAATGCATAAACATTTGACCCATTTTATCATTGCAAATGTTTGCATTGGTGATCAGTTGTAAATCCAAGCACATTTTAAAATCAGTTTGTTTGATGAAGGTGCTGTAACATACTGAGACAGATCAAACAAGACACAAATATTAACAATAATATTAATATATATATATATATAAAAAAAATCAATAACAGAAGAAAATGTACAACAAAGTCTGACCACAATAAAAAGAGAAACAACTACAAATCAACACAGTGTATAAAAAGTGTGTTTTTAAGAGAGACTTAAAGGAGCAATAGGCTATCATTAATTATTTTATTTAAAAAAAATCTTATTAAAAAAATGTGATGCAAAGAACTGAAGGCATCTTTTAGATGGAATATGGTATGATGTCACATTCCATCTCTGTGTGTTGTTCTCCAGTCTTTTGTTCACAAGCCGGTTAAACTGAAACGATAACTGGTGCTTAGATTTTGAAGATACAGAGAGGCGTGGCTTGTCACACATCTTGTTTTGGCCTAGAGACAGTGCTCAACAGCCCACCTAGCGATTAAATTTCCCATATTGCTCCTTTAATACCAGAAAGAAAAAAAAGACTGTCTAGTATTTAACGGCAACTTGTTCCATAAATTTGGAGCCACGACTAAAAAAGACTCTCCTCTCTTTTACAGGCTTGTTTTGGTACAACTAACAGAAGCTGGTAAGCTGAATTATGGTCTGTTGGTGAAGCACAAGGCTGAAACAAGTCAGTGAGGTATAGATGAGAAAGAACATTAATGCATTTGAAAGGCAAGAGAAGGATTTCAAAATCAATTCTTTGGCACATGGGCAGCCAGTGGAGAGATGACAGAATAGCTGAGAGATGAAAGTGTTTGGCGAACTGAGCAGGATCATTCTCAACAGGCTGAAGGCGTGAAGGAGAGGCGTGACTGATCCCAGTATGAAGTCAATTGCAATAATCTAATTGTGTTACAAATATGGATTATTATCTCCAGGTCGTGTTTTGACAAGACTGGTTTTAGTTTATCAACTTAGCCTTTTTTTTTGTTTTGCAAGTGCCTGCTGACCTTTTTGTTGAAGCTGAAACCAGAATGCAGGGTAATTTCTTAACATATGTTTGGAAAAGGGATGTGTGAATTACTGTTAGGACTGAATAAAATCACCCTTTTATTTTCTTTAAAGCTAAGAAAATTCATGACCATCCCTACTTTGATGTCATCAATGCACTTTAGGATAATAAATTGGTTTATAGGGAGATAAATCAAACAGACAGCAAAGAGACGTCATGATTTCTTCAAATGACTTTAAAGGTGAAATATCATGCTTTTATATACTTCCTTTTCACATTTAAATCATTTAGTTGTGGTGTCAGGATATTTTTCTGGGATGAACCCGGACACAGCACGCACACACAGAGTCAGTTCTTATGGGTGAGTTTATTGAAGAGTGTAGCAGGTGAATGACGTGGAACCAGAGTCTTACAGCTGACGAGGGTGTAGAGCACAGAAGCTGGCCGGCAGGAGGCGTGTAACGTAACTGTCCGGGAGGAACATCGGAGGCGTTGAGCTTGAGACCAGAACTTGAGCGGCGTGGACTTGGAAGCAGAACATCGGCGGCGTGGAACTGAGACCAGAACATCAGTGGCGTGGAACTGAGACCAGAACATCAGCGGCGTGGGCTTGAGACCAGAACCGCAGCGGCGTGGGCTTGAAAACAGAACATCAGCGGCGTGGAACTGAGACCAGAACATCACCGGCGTGGAACTGAGACCAGAACCGCAGCGGCGTGGGCTCGAGACCAGAACATCACCGGCGTGGGCTCGAGACCAGAACCGCAGCGGCGTGGGCTTGAGAGCTGAGCTGGAGCTGGGCAGTGACTGAAACAAAACACAGTTGGAAAGAAAAACCTCTGACAGGAACTGAACGGGAGTGAACGCTATGGACCGGCGACGGGAACAGAAAGAGGTGAGTCTTATAAAGCGGTGGAACCAGGTGGAAGCAATTGTGGGTTAATTGCAGCCTGTCAGGTGGAACCGATCAGGCTGCGCAGGAACGAGAGAGAAGGAGAGAGGCTCAGCATGCAGCCTTCAAGCTGCATCCTGACAGTACCCCCCCCCCCCCAAGGCCGGACACCGGACGGCCCAGAATCTCCACGCTGGGTGGGTGGAGGGGGCCTAGGAAGGCGGGCAAGAGTCAAAACTGAAAGACCAAAGAGCCAGCAAACACCAAAGGGGCTAGAGAACACAGGGAACCAAAGGGACCAGAGAACACGGGGAACCAAAGGGACCAGAGAACACGGGGAACCAAAGGGACCAGAGAACACGGGGAACCAAAGGGACCAGAGAACACGGGGAACCAAAGGGACTAGATAACACTGGGGAACCAAGGAACTAGAGAACACTGATGTGCCAGAGCACAATTGGGGCGCGGCACATCAGGGAAAGGTACGAGCGCTTGACAGCGCCGGGGGAAAGAGCGAGCGCTTGACAGCGCCGGGGGAAAGAGTGAGCGCTTGACAGCGCCGGGGGAAAGAGCGAGCGCAACACAGCGCCGGGGGAAAGAGCGAGCGCAACACAGCGCCGGGGGAAAGAGCGAGTGCAACACAGCGCCGGGGGAAAGAGCGAGCGCAACACAGCGCCAAAGGGAAAGAACGGGCGTACGGAAACGCCAAAGGGAAAGAACGGGCGTACGGAAACGCCAAGGAACGGGCGTACGGAAACGCCAAGGAACGGGCGTACACAACGCCAAAGGGGAAGGAACGGGCGCACCACAGCGCCAAAGGGGAAGGAACGGGCGCACCACAGCGCCAAAGGAGAGGAACGGGCCAACGGCAGCGCTAAGGAAGGTAACAGGCGTATGAAACGCCAAGGGGGAAAGGACAGGCGGACTGACACGTCAGAGCTCAACAGCGCAAGAAAACACTGGAGCACAACTAACGTACAGAGACACCGGGGGAAAGGAACGGGCGTGCGAAAACGCCAAGAGCAAGGAACGGGCGTATGGGAACGCCAAGAGCAAGGAACGGGCGTATGGGAACGCCAAGGGCAAGGAACGGGCGTATGGGAACGCCAAGGGCAAGGAACGGGCGTATGGGAACGCCAAGGGCAAGGAACGGGCGTATGGGAACGCCAAGGGGGTAAGGACAGGCGGACTGACACGTCGGAGCTCAACTGCGCAAGGAAACGCTGGAGCACCACTAACGTACAGAGACGCCGGGGGTAAGGAACGGGCGTGCGAAAACGCCAAGAGCAAGGAACGGGCGTATGGGAACGCCAAGGGCAAGGAACGGGCGTATGGGAACGCCAAGGGGAAGGAACGGGCGTATGGGAACGCCAAGGGGGTAAGGACAGGCGGACTGACACGTCGGAGCTCAACAGCGCAAGGAAACGCTGGAGCACCACTAACGTACAGAGACGCCGGGGGTAAGGAACGGGCGTGCGAAAACGCCAAGAGCAAGGAACGGGCGTATGGGAACGGCAAGGGGAAGGTACGCCGGAGGGTGAGGGGAGCGCTGGGGCCCAAGGGACGAGATCGCCGGGGCGTGAGGGAACCGTCGGGGCGCAAGGGAAGTAACTCGCCGGGGCGTGAGGGAAACGCCGGGGCGCAAGGGAAGTAACTCGCCGGGGCGTGAGGGAAACGCCGGGGCGCTAGGGTAGGGATCGCCAGGGCGTGTGGGAAACGCCGGGGCGCAAGGGAAGAGATCGCTGGGGCGTGTGGGAAACGCCGGGGCATAAGGGTAAGATTGCCGGGGCGTGAGGTAAACGCCGAGGCAGAACGGCCGCACACAGCGCCAAGGGGAAAGTATAGGCGTACTGTTATGCTAGGGTTCAACAACGTACGGAAACGGTGGAACACAACTAGCATACAGAAAAGCCAGGGAAGAGGACGGGCGTGTGGAAACGCCAGAGAAAGGTACAGGCGGGCCATGACACTAGGGCTCTACAGCGTATAGAAACGCTGGAGCACAACTGGTGTATGGTTATCCCTGGGGAAAGAACTGACGTATGGGAACGTCAGGGGAAGCAAGAACGAAGGCGTCCTAACACGCCAGGGAACACGAACAGAGGGCGTCCTAACACGCCAGGGAACACGAACAGAGGGCGTCCTAACACGCCAGGGAACCGAGGAAAACGTAAACGCCAGGAACCAGAGGGTGAGCTAGACAGCAACCGGCCAGGCGTGCCAGAGAGCTCTGGCAGTAACCTGCGGCGCCAGCAACGACACACAGACACTCAAGGGTAAAGCAACAAAACTTAACTTAACAAATACAGAACTAAGACTAGAGCGGCAGGGCCAGACAGAGACTACGGGGTCGAGACAGAGACTACAGGGTCGAGACAGGGACTACAGGGACGAGACAGGGACTACAGTGTCTAAACCTGAAAAACTAGAAGACCCTGAAGGGAACAAAACACTAAAATAAAACTATAAGACAAGCAAAGAGGGAGATGAGGGCAAGTACAGCTAAACTAGAAAAAAAAAATAGATAACTAAAGCTAGAAATATGAGCGCAGGGAAATTCCAGAAGTCTAAGGTAAGAACTGAAAACAAAACTCGGAGGATTTAAAGCTAACACTACGACCAAGCTGGAAAAACCAGGCTAAAAAAAACCCTCAAAACTCAAAACCCCAAAAAATCCTAAGTAACCTAAACCAAGGTTAAACCCAAACAAAGATAGGCAGAAACCATTCCTCTAAAACTGTAAAAATATACAGGGCTAGAGAGGAAATTAAGCCGAACCAGAACACAACAAAACAAACCTAAAAAAACTCTAAGAAATAAAAAAAAAACCTGAAGTATTCTACAACTAAGGAACCTTACGTAACTCAAAACCGAAACCGAAACTAGAAGGCGCTGGGCAGCAACGTCTGTGTATGCTGGGCAGCGTCAGATGCGGGTCTCACGGAGAGCGTAACGTGGAACAGAGTCATTGGCCGGGCGTCGCAGCACGGCGACCCAAGCGAGACAACCAGAGGCCGGGCGTCGCAACACAGCGACCCCGGCGAGACAACCAGAGACCGGGCGTCACAGCCCCTGCCAACTTCTGTGCATGGCTCTGTGCGTGCTCGGGTCCATCCCTTGGCCGGTCCATAATGTCAGGATATTTTTCTGGGATGAACCCGGACACAGCACGCACACACAGAGTCAGTTCTTATGGGTGAGTTTATTGAAGAGTGTAGCAGGTGAATGACGTGGAACCAGAGTCTTACAGCTGACGAGGGTGTAGAGCACAGAAGCTGGCCGGCAGGAGGCGTGTAACGTAACTGTCCGGGAGGAACATCGGAGGCGTTGAGCTTGAGACCAGAACTTGAGCGGCGTGGACTTGGAAGCAGAACATCGGCGGCGTGGAACTGAGACCAGAACATCAGTGGCGTGGAACTGAGACCAGAACATCAGCGGCGTGGGCTTGAGACCAGAACCGCAGCGGCGTGGGCTTGAAAACAGAACATCAGCGGCGTGGAACTGAGACCAGAACATCACCGGCGTGGAACTGAGACCAGAACCGCAGCGGCGTGGGCTCGAGACCAGAACATCACCGGCGTGGGCTCGAGACCAGAACCGCAGCGGCGTGGGCTTGAGAGCTGAGCTGGAGCTGGGCAGTGACTGAAACAAAACACAGTTGGAAAGAAAAACCTCTGACAGGAACTGAACGGGAGTGAACGCTATGGACCGGCGACGGGAACAGAAAGAGGTGAGTCTTATAAAGCGGTGGAACCAGGTGGAAGCAATTGTGGGTTAATTGCAGCCTGTCAGGTGGAACCGATCAGGCTGCGCAGGAACGAGAGAGAAGGAGAGAGGCTCAGCATGCAGCCTTCAAGCTGCATCCTGACATGTGGTCTATATAAACAGGTACTGCAATGCTTTGGTCTGAACGCTGAATTCCTCGTCCACAGGAGCTAAAATAATCTTCTCCAAATAGATTTGCATTCTGCTTGTAATGACAATTGTCGTGTAAACTTGTATCTCTTGCACTTGCTCTCAATGGGCTCTAAGGAGCTCCGGAGTGGAAATAGATGGAGTAACCGCGGATGTAGTAGGCGTTGCTTTTCATGGACTCACAGAGGCGGACAAGTCCAAGCACATATGATGTGGAATCTGGGGGTTTTATTGGAAGCATTTTACTATTCATACTTTGATTGCTTGCTATGTTTATTAAAGCCTTTCATTAGAGATCTCAGAACAGAAGTGTTGCTATGGTGAGCTTTCACAGCTTCAATTAAAATATTCAGTCCATTGTGATCGAGAACAATACTCTTAGCGCGCTCATGAGCCTGTCCGAAGGAAACTTTGCCGTTGTCGTCAAACGTCATGACACTAAGAGCCACATTCCCGTTTGTCATTCTTATCGTCCTGTTGATCCGCGGCGTAACTCTGCCAGGTGCTTCTGAGGACATCAAGCTCTACCTGCATCCTGATGTCTAATGCCTCAAAGAACCAGAGGTGTGGATTGATGCTTGCCCTCAGATCTTCTTCTCCTTTGCTGTCTATCTGGGCGCCATGACATCCTTGGGGAGCTTTAGCAAGTACAAATACTTCCGTTACAGGTTTACTATGATTTCCAAATTTTCTTCACAAGAAAATTATATTTAATAATATTTGTTGGATAAATAATACATTTCCCAATTCATTTTAGTCATCCTATTAATTCACACATTTTAAATTTAACCAAGGGATACATCAGCTACTTGGGCATGGTGTTCATCACACTGTTGAAATTCAAAACATTTAATCCAGCTGGCATAAACCTATGTATAAACTTGATATTTCTCAAGTGAGCAATATCAAGTTACAAACTTGATAAAAACTTTAACATTTTGGATGAAGAGCTGATGTCTATACCACAATGAAGTAGTAGTGCAGCTACAGCTGATGGCAGGCTCCCCCATCACTGATGGAAATGTCTACATGTTTTCTAGCTTAAACCAGTTCTCTGACCACAGCCGGCTTCCTTTGTAATCAAATCTTTCTTGTACTGATCACAACTATGACTCATTTCAAAAAGGAACATGGTTCTTTTAATTGGGTTGTGGGCCAAAATTCTTCTGTGTCATACTTGTTTTGTTCTCATAAATGCGTGCTTCATTATTGCCGTGACATCTACTTCAGTGAGTCTCAATTGGCACTTAAAGGGGTGATGTTTTGCCTTGTTTACATTCTTTACTTCTGAGATTCATTTCTTCTCCACACAAAAATCAGCTTTCTGAACATTTTCGGGTCTCTCCTTCATTATGTTCTTCCCTCTTTGCGGGCTAATGCTGCTCTGTTACAATTTGAGTTATACAAGGAAGCCTGGCACTCAAATTAATGAGAATTGTTTTTCGTTACCGCTCTGCCAGTAATTAGTTTGTTAAAGCAGAACAAAAAGAAGTGCATCTCTGAAAATTTTAAATTGGATATTAATTAAGTTACAAATTAAAATCATGCTTTAGTGCTAAGAGGAGCCATCAGACTGTGGCTATCTAACCAGGGCTGATAGTTTTTTCAAATTAAAAACTTTATTCTGGTTACATATTGATAATTTATTGAAAAGTTTTATCTTTTTTCCCTTATTTGGTTTGTTGCTAAATTATTATTGGCAGTTGCGCCGGTGACTCTCCCACGCCAGATGCATGAAAAAATAACAGGTAATGAGATGCAAAAATCCCACACACTGGTGTTATTGTCTCATTCCTTGGCTGCCTGTCACTTCAGGGGCAATGGCACATTCCATCAGTGATAACCGTTCTTGTATCAGCAGGAGGTGGGAACAAGAGCTGAGAGTCTGTGAACCATAACACAGGGAAAGGACTAGGACAACAGGGTAACAAATGTTACCCAAAGGCTGAAAAGATCAATAAAAACAAACACAAGCGTTAAGACCGACTCCGAAAAAGCTGCTGTTGAGCCTGGGTAGATGAAATCGGAGCATCCCGCTCTGGCTTTGAAGTTTTCAGGTCAAAGTGGAGGAAATCTTTGCCACCATAAAGCATTTTAACAGGAGCTCTGATTTAGAAAGGCGTGGAGTGATTATCCTGACCGGATTAATAATTCATTGTCCTCATTCTGTGAGAACTCGTTAACATACGCTGGCTGTTTATCGTGTATGTTTGTGAGAGTTTGACATGCAAGAGCAAACAAACAAAAATAAATCAGACTTACTTTTGTTTATATGTTGCAGATCAGACAAAATCATCTCTCCTGGAAATAATGTATCTCACAAATGTGCTTTAAGTGGAAGATTCATCAGAGTTATGTGCAGTGTTTATACTTTCAAGCCAGGGTTTAAATCATCCATCCCAGTTATGCAGAGTATCTTTTATGTCTAAAGAACTTTGCTATGATGTTTTGATAGGAAAGCCTGTGTGGAAATTAGGGCATTCAGGAAAATTCTAAATTTTGCCATTTGTTCAATAACACTGCTCTGCAAAGGGTATGCTCAGCACCTCTGATACTGCCAACCAGTGCAACAAGTTGACATGAGAAGTTACCTAATTAATAAGCAGAGTTCACCTGTGTCTAATTCCCAGCATAAATACAGATGTTCTGTGATGATGACTTCAAAGGATTGTTAGAGAACATTAGTGAACAAACTGCATCATGAAGACTAAGGTACACATCAGGCAGGTGAGGGGCATCGTTGTGGGGTAGTTTAAAGTAGGGTTAAATTATCAATCACTATCACAGATCAGGGGAGAGTATGTCACAACTGCAAATCCACAAAAACCTGGCTGTTCACCTAAACTCACAGGTGTGATGTGCAGAGTTTTAATCTGTGCAGCCAAGAATCCCGTGATAACTGTAACCCTTGGGGAGCTGCAACGATCCACAATTCAGGTGTGCAAATCTGTGGACATCCATCCATCCATCCATCCATCCATCCATCCAGTTGGGCTTGCACTACAAAATGAAGAAGTTCCTCTTTCATTTTGTTGAAAGGTTCTTCACGGGCTGAAATTCCAATCAGCAAAAGACAATGTTCTAAAGATAATGATTTGTTTCCATGAGAAAGCAGTGCTACCCTTCTCTTTTGGTCCTGTCAGAGCAAATAAGGGTTTGGTGATAGATTGGGAATGAAGTTTTGATAGAAAAACACAATGCCCAAGAATGACCGTAAATTCCTCACTGATGGTGCACATCCATTTGGTTCCATCAAAGAGTCCTTAGGCATACTGAACTGCAGCTACCCCCTTTTGGTCAATAATAGGCCCGTTTACACTACACCTAAAAACCGAGCCATGCCGAGACCGGTCCTAGCTTGGTCCAGTTAACTGAGATAAATGCAGCCGTTTACACACAAGAGTTATCTCGGTTATTTGTTCCTTGGTTGCTCCTCGCCCCCAAGTGGCGATCTGCGGTACTACCGCTCTTTGGGATTGAAGGCGGGACCGAGCAAATCAAAATGGCGGCACCCGTAATATTCAGGATGTTATTGTTAGACATAGAGTCGGCTTTTGGGACGTGGATAAGACAAATGAACGTCTAATAAGGATTTACAGACGCAGGAAACAACAACAGACGCTGAGGTTCATAAGCAGAGTCATCTCTGGAAACTGTGTGGCACGGTAAGGAAGCTAGTATTATTATGAATGTCTGAAATTTGTCTGAATGGAGTGTGAATCGGGACGTGCAGCCAGACACGCCGGGAAACCCGCTGACAGTCAGCTGACTGTAAGGGCATGACGCGGTCTGCTCATGCGCTCCTCGTTATCAGGGAACCGGGCTAAAAAAAACCAGTCCGAGACCTGCTGATGAACTGGTCTGCAGTTAGCGCGGTCCGGTTATCGTTAGCGCGGTCTGGTTCAGTCTGCTGACCGTTTACACACAAGAGTTATCTCGGTTACCGAGCTCGGACTAGTCTCGGCTCGGTTAAAAAAGTGTAGTGTAAACGGGCCTAATGTGGCCCAGAAACCTCACTGTCCTGCACAAGATGTCACATTTTTGGGCCTGAGCCTAAGATGTTTGTCTCTTAGCTTCTGGAATACTAATCACAATTTCTCAAATGTTTTTTCCTCTATTGACATCAAGAGGAGTCGATGCTCCAAGTATAACCGTAGGCTGGTAAAGGGTACCTCTCTAAAGACGCTCAACATCATATGCAAAAATGGTACTGGGCTGCTGCAGAGCCCTTGGGGATGCTGTTACATGCATTCAGGTCAAGGTTGTATACTCTTCATTCTCTTCACCCATTGGGATGTTGTAAAACTCTGAGGTCAAGTCCATGGTGCTGAAGAACACTTACCCACTGGAGTGCTGCAGTAGGAACTTGGTAGGAGAGTAGATGGGTCTGCATATTGAGCCACCTAAAATATGTACAGATCCTCAAACTGCCATGTTTTTTCCACACCATGACCAGTGGAGATGCATGCTCACCGGCAGACCTACGAATGATCCCTCTTTCTTCCATGTCTGACAGCAGCTGACACAGGTGCTGGTATAGCATCTGCACTGGAGGCACTCTGATTGGCATGTGGAATGGACGGCTGTCTGTCAGATGAATATGACAGACGAACCCCTTAACATCTCCACAGTCAAAGGGATGCCTGGGGAAGATATCCTCAAATTCCTCTACCAGATCCATTAGCTTCTGTTCGGAGTGTGTGCTGACTTTGCACAAGTCTCCTAAGAGTTCATGTAAGATGAGTCTTGGCAATCTGGCTTTGGGGTTAGCTTGTTGATCATTTGGACTTGAATGAGAGTCAGATTTAGCCTGATTTGCAACACAACCATGTAAAATAAGTCAAGGTGACAAGCCTGCAACTCTCAGTAAAGATTGGTGGGCCAATCAATAAGTTTGCAATTTACTTCAGCACCCACCTGTCTCCATGCATGATAATCCCATTTAAATACCTCAAGGTGTAACTCTGAAAGAACTGGGTTCAACAACGATGGTACCAGGAGACAATGGTACTCTACCTAGTAGTTTTTTCCTAAGCAAGGCTCTGAGTTATCCCTTCATTCTGACAGCATAAATCACCCCTGATCTCCACTATTAGTTGTGCAGTCCAAAAGAAAAAAAATTATTAAAGGAAAAGTTTTAACAAGAAAGGTTTTGTTGAAGGAAAGCAGTAAGAAATCACCTCAAGATTGACGCAAGCCATACACAAAAGCTGTAATTGCTGCAAATGGTTCATCTACAAAACATTGATGGAGGGGGAGTGAATACATATACACATCACAGTCTTCAGATTTTTAAGTGTAACCAATTTAAAAACAATGTATACATTTCCTTCCACTTCTCCATTGCAAGTTTCTGCTACTATTGTATTTGTCTATTGCAATTGGGAAAATCTAATATCTATCTATAATATCTAAATCTAATATCTATCTATCTCAATCTGTTTTGAGATAATAATGAAGGCTAAGATCCACATAGGTTAATAGACGTCAATTGGACCACTGCAGATAACACAGATTTAAAATTACCTTATGTTTTTTTTTAAAATTACTCAGGATCTTTGTTAATATAAGCCATCACTCATTAAATCCCAGAATGAGACACGTAGCTGTGAAGGGAAAAGGGTAAAAAGATCTTGTCATTTATAAGATTTTGCTCCCTGTGAGGTTTTTCAACAAGGGTGCAGCCATCTCATTACTCCTCATTCAGTTGAGTCTCAATGACAAGTGGGAGGTGAGCAATAAGCGGACCCCTTACGTGATGGTCATTTAGGTTTGCTTTATTCTGCTTCACAGTTTACTCTGGCTGACAAGGCTTTCAAAGTACAACCTTAGGAGTGACAATGGCAACATGACATCAAAAGCTGGACCTCTGCACGTTAACCTAAGGTGTCACTATGTCACATCTGACAAACACATGGCTGATGCACAATATGCACAACAATTTGACAGTAAAATCCTACTGAGTGTGTTTCACATCAATGAAAAATGTAACCCAAGTATAATTTGAAAGGTTATACGTAGGCAGATGAGGCAGTTAACTTTTAATAAAGAAAGTGCTGCAAGAAAGGTAAAAAAGCCTTTGAACTGAACTAAACTAAGGCAGAACATGGCTGTCACTGACAGCAGAATATACAGAGCAAAAGACAAAACACAATCTGGGAGAGAATCTGACAAAACATCCAACATAAACACAGAGACTATATTGAGGATCAAAATGCCTTCTGCGTGCCTCCATTTGGAGGTTATCTAGGCATGTCCCACTGGAAAAAGACATTGAGCCAGATCTAGAACTCCTTGGAGCCCTTCTTGCCTGGAAACTTTGTTGGTTGAAAAATGTTGTTGTGGAAAGTGCCGTCCAGGTTTCCCTGAATTGTGAACTATTGTGAGCGGAGGCTAGTACAGAACTGTTTCAGTTTCCTTAGAATATTTACTTTCTACCTGATACAAAATGTCACTGTTGTTTTTAGAACAACCAACGTTTTATTAGATCTAACTTATAAGGAATTCATCACTACCGAAACTCTGTTCTGCACTGTTGCTGATACAAATCTCCATCTCAGTAAATGTGATGGACAATAAAGTTATCTTATCTTGTCTTAAAGGGGTGTAGACTTGTGACCCAGTAGGTAAATTCTCATCTTCTTTGTTCTCGTAATGTTGATTTGCAGAATATTGTTTTAGCATTGATATATTATTCCAATGGATGACCCCCACTACAACAAATTTGCCTATCAAGTTTCCCTCATATGTGAATGCCCAGTTAATTGTTAGCAGTGTAAGGGCAATGGACTGAGTACACAACCTTAAAGGGGGCTCAATGTAATTGATTTTCTTTTCTCAGGGCGGTATTCCACAGGGTTGCATGCCTGGACGAGTATTTTTTAGTGCACATTTTCCCCCTTTAGGTAAAATTATAGGATAGCTTTAAGACAGTGTCAGAAAGAAGTGATAAAAACAGCAAGCCAATTAACTTCTAAAATGTACTTATAAAACACACCACAGAGCCATAAAATACAATGATGTGAAAAATAGAGCAATAAGAAAACATTCTTACGCAAATACAAAGATCCATTGGCCTAGTGAGCAAAAGTAGAACCTAAGATATTGTATCCAGCACAAAGGGCTTAGAATCAAAACAGTGGGGGGCAAAGGAAAACTGGTCTTTTAACCAGAAGGAGGTAAGCCATAGTCTTTCACTCTTCTCTCACTTTGCTAAGTTCTCCTACTGTTCTCCAATTTTGCATTATTTGTTGTTATTTAATTTTTTAACTTAAGTTCTCTCTATCTTTTTTCTCTTCATTGAAGGTGCACCTGGTCTGGCATTCTGTTAGCTGTGACACCATCCTGGGGGGCAGATCATCTGCCATTACCCCATAACATAGAAGAGATTGCTGGATCAATGTGTGCTTCACAGCTTTTTTGTGTTTCTGCTCTGTCTTCTCTAACCCCCAGTCGATTGAGGCAGATGGCCGTTCACACTTAGCCTGGTTCTGGTTCTGCTAGAGGTTTCTTCCTGTTAAAGGGGAGTTTTATTCTCCACTGTTGCTTCATGCATGCTCAGTATGAGGGATTGCTGCAAAGCCATTAACAACGCAGACGACTGTCCACTGTGGCTCTACGCTCTTTCAGGAGGAGTGAATGCTGCTTGTCAAGACTCAATGCAATCTGCTGGGTTTCCTTAGATAGGAAACGTTTTGACTAATCTGTCTGGAGGATTTGATTGAATTTTCCTTTGTAAAGTGCCTTGAGAAGACATGTGTTGTGTATTGGTGCTAAATAAATCAATTTAAACTGAATAGTGTATCTAAGACACAAATATAGACCTGCTTTTTGCAAGAGATCGACAACCTCTTACAAGACTGAGGGTCACATTTTCAATGTCAGTTCTCAAATTCTTCTGTGAGGACAAATTTTCATTCAAACTTAAAAATAAATTTGTTTATCAGGATGTTTGAGTCAATAACAAAATTTCATACACACAGAGCTTTGTGCAGGTTCTTTGTTGTTTATCTCACCTCAACGGCAGGTGCGACTGGCAGGCGTGATCCACACCAACTCCTCTTCCACGTGCTTCCATCTGTGAGAGAACTAAGGACACCCTGCATTACCTATCCACCAAACACAACCACCCGTTATCTGAGTCTCTAAGTTGCTCACCTCTCCTCAGCCTTCATATTCTACGTGGGTGCTCTCCATTGCTCTGATTAAACCCATTTGTCTTCATCGTAATCATCCTCGAGTCTTCCCACCTAACCTCTTAACTCCTCTGTCCCATCTGCACCCCACCAGGAACCCAGAGGGATGTTCACTGTTTATCATCATTCCAAATAAATCTTTTAAACCTCTTCAATGCGTCTGTCATGCTTGCTGCTCACTCTAGAGTTTCAATTAGTTGAAAAATAAAATCATGTTGAAGCAAATTTGTCTGAAAACTCTAATTCAAGCAACTTGAACTTAATCTGATATTTGAGCATCTGTTACAAAACTTCTTGCAGGGATAAATTTGTAAAAATAAATAAATAAATAAGATGTGAAAAAGGCTCAAAACAAAGGCACTGTGTGGTCTCTTGTTTTGCCCACATTGTTATTAAAATGTATGCCACTGACATTGGAAACTCGTAATATATATCCTTTGTGTCTCTTTTTTGGTTTTGTAAATCCTGAGACATGCTTTATGTGGGTAGAGACCATTTATATACAGGTGAGGTGGTCGGCAACTGTGGTATGAAAAGGGAAGTTTGTTTGGCTCGCACTGTTGGTGGTAGCCCATACGTACTCTGTACTGTCTAGACCTCAGGAACATAAACTGCATTCCTACTACTTTTTTAGATCAACATTCAAGGTACCATTTTGTGTTCAAGGTTCTGCTCAGGATTCTTCTCCAAACTCATCTGGAACAATAAATTACGTGTATATAAAATTTTTCTAGTGAGCAATAACCCCGATTCACACTTTTTTTTTTTTTTTTACATTATTCGATTCTCTTTCATATAATGATGACCAGGTGGGAACATAATGTATGGCTCTCTGAAACAACAGCTCTGCTGAAACGCTGAAAGGTAAATGTTTCTCCAGAAAATTTGTTCTGCTGCTTCTCTCTCACCACAGGTTTTTTTTTTTTTTTTCTTACAGCCGTTGATATCAAAATCAAAGCAGCAGAAAATAGATTCATCTTAGCCAATTTCACAGAAAAGAACACTGAGATAAAGAGGTTTAAAAGAAATCTTTTCCATTTTTATGACGGGAGTGTTGAGCCCCAGATGACAGGCTGCTAGTCTCCTGCCATTCTTCTCAACTGGAAACAGAAGACTGCTCCTTCCAGGTCCGGTTTCAGCCTCCAGCAGAGTTTGAGCATTTTGGTGTCTTGTGATAATAGGATTGAACTTTACATGTTTAGAAGAATTTTTGGGCCTTGCCTTCACTAACACTTCACTAACACTTTCAACCAGGACAGAAAACATGTTTCTACCATTGGGTTAAAGGGGAGGATTAGGATTTTTGATGGATACTGGTATGACCTACATTCTGTAGTATGATCCAGGTTGGTGCGGAAATAATTAAATATATTTGATTTTAGTTCTGTGTTGAACAACAATCAAGAAAGTAAATACTGAATAGTCTGTCACTCTGCAATAAGTAAGTTTCTTCACTCTCTCCTCTGTCATCAAAATTACCCCTTATCCCACTCTTTCTAAGCTTTCTAATCTTTATCACTAAATATACAGTATGTCAGTTGTGAGTATAAAAGGTAAGGCATAATTCATCCAATTAGCTGAAAAGGTTACTGGCAACAGAAATAATATAGCCTTTTAAACATTGTATCCACACATTCATATTCCATATTGAACATATTAAATTAATATGACAGCTATCATTCTACAGTTTCAACAGCTCTATATGTGGGTAAAGAATATGAGTAGAAATTGGCTAAAGGGCAAAAGTCATTTTCAATGTTTTACCAAGTTGTTTTATTTCAAATACAGTCAGATATGTTAAAATGTGCTTTGATCTGATGTGCATAAGAAACATGTTCTTTCTAGTTGTGTAAACTAAACTGATCATAACACACTCTAAATTAAAAGACAACATATGTTTCTCATTGAGTGATAATTCTCCTGTTTTCTCGTTTTTCTGACTGGGCAGTCTGCGTAGATTACAGCACCACTGACTAGTGAAAATGACCGCACTTTAAACTGTCTGGTATTCTCTCCTAACTTGTGCAGCTTATTTGGCAAGTATTTCAACTGCAGAATGAAAAGAGCAGATGGTAACCTTCACTGTAACCCCTCTTTCTGTCAGCGCCTGCAACCCAATTACACTTCTGATTTTACTGCATCCTGTACTTCCAAGCTTTTAGAGTTATACTGGAGATATTTCTGGCTGCAGGGAGCTTAAATCTGAACCCAATCTTTTTAGAGAAAACTGAGACAGAATGACAGAAGACACGTTTTGTTTGCGAAGGCCAGTCTTCAATAATTATGTTGAGTCCAGAAAACAAGATGACGTCAATCTCAAAAAAAAAAAAAAAAAATATTATTTGGCTCATAAACGCAGGATTTTAAAGAAGAGTAACAATACATCCAGCTCACGAAAAGAGCAGGTGAACAATCTTGGATTAAAGAGGAGAGATTCTGGATATATTTATATATATATATATATATATATATATATATATATATATATATATATATATATATATATATATATATGCATATATATATATATGGAAAACAGTCAGGTCAAAAATGTCCTATATAAGGGAACCAGTTGATTACATCAAAGTCCCGACAAGCAGCATTTACTCCTGGAGAAGCGTAGAGCTACAGGGAGAGTCATCTGCATTGTATATGGCTTTGCAGCAATCCCTCATACTGAGCAAGCATGAAGCGACAGTGGAAAGAAAAACTCCCCTTTGACGGGAAGGAAAAACCTCCTGCAGAACCGGGCTCAGTATGAACGGTCATCTGCCTCGACCGAGTGGGGGTTAGAGAAGACAGAGCAGAGACACAACAAGACCGACAAAAAGCACAGAAGCACACATTGATCCACTAATCTGTTCTACATTAGATGGTAATAGGGGGTGATATTTCTTCCCTAGATGATGTTACAGCTAACAGAACGTCAGACCAGGTGTACCTACAGTGAAGAAAAAAGAGAGAGAGCAAAAGGTTAAAAGCAGAAATTACGACAATCAATGCAAAACTGGAGAACAGTAGAACTCAGTAGAGTGAGAAAAATAGGCCCTGATATTTTCCAGCAGCCTAAGCCTGTAGCAGCGTAACTATGGAGGTAGCTCAGGGTAACATGAGCCACTCTAACTATAAGCTTTGTCAAAAAGGAAAGTTTTAAGATTAGTCTTAAAAAGTAGACAGGGTGTCTGCCTCATGGACCAAAACTAGGAGTTGAATGGGGTGCAACACTCATCAGTATTTGAAATCAAAAGATCTACCATGAAATGTTTATGTATTTCAAACTAAAACAATGGTCATGACTAGATTATTGTTGACCATGCACAGGGTGGGGTTGGGGGAGGGGTGTGTGCATGTGCTAATCATACACTTCTAAATGACACTTTTCAGGGATGTGAAGGCACACCTATACGTTATAGTCATAACCCTTCAATAATTTCATCACTACTTTATGCCTTCCATATCTACACATATTATTCATAGCTGGTCCACCAGTTCACATAATAACAATCTAATAATAGCCTTTGTACTGTGTCTCAGCAAAGTGTTTTGTAAGACAGATTCTCTACATAAAACAAGAACAGACAAAAATAACCATTAGCATGACAAAGATAATGTTACCACCCAACAGCATTTACAGTATATTTGTTTCTCATTATCCTAAAGCCACAAGTCATTATAATTCAGTTTGTCAGCTATTTTATCATAATAAAAACACATCCCATTTCAATCCCTTATTTATATCCACTTAGGCTGGTGCCTCTCGCCAGCAGTCATTGGGCCAGAGGCAGGTTGCCAGTCCATTACAGAGGAACAAAAAAACAAGATCATATTCTGAATAATTAAATTAAACCTTACTTTCTATTGATAACAATACTAGAATGAAAATTAGATCAAGAGACAACTTTGATAAACATTATATTTGAAATGGATACACTACTCCCTTGAAAGCTCATAATCACTCAATTTTGAGACATTTTTCATATAAATCAAAAAGGCAAAACAGGTACAATGTTTTTCTATGCACACAGGTTTGAGGAGGCAGTTTAAACACAGGCGTCAGACGACAGAAATTACCAGAAGAAAATGTAGAACAGACTCTTATACTCATATCAAGCTAAAAATCGTATGACATGGCCATATTCTTGTGATTTTGATTTTTTTAGACTATAAAGGTTCTAAAAAGCAAACAATTTTAGCTTTTGACATTGTTTAATATATAACTATGCTTGACAAAAACCCTATTTTCTACTTTTTTTTACTAAGCTTGTCCTTTTGGAATATTGGCTCTTGAACAGATAATTAATGATAAGAATAAATAACTGAATGCTGTATAAGGATTTTGAGGTTAAAAACTTATAAGGCTCCCTTACCTTATAAGGTTCCTAACAAATACTGTAGTTTACATGATGCCATGCAACTTGGAATAATTCAGTGTTTTATCCCCTCTGGACTATTGTTTGCTTTCCTTTAACAAAGCATTTCCTTTTATTGGTGGATCACTCCAGTAGTTTAAATTCTGGGTGCCCCCTGGCTTTCATGAGCATAACAAAAAAAAAAATTGATGTTGCGAGCATGGGACCATAAATTATTAATCAAATATTCTAACAAGTACATAACCTTTAGGAAAGGTCTACATTTTTCATTTGAATTAATGAGAAATAGAATTAAATTTAGAGAGACTCACACAGACAAAAAGAGGCAATTTGAGATTGACTGACATAAATCAGAAAGTTCTTTGGTGCTCGAACCCCGGCAGAAGACGTGAAAGCTGCGAATGTCTATGAGATTGGATGTTCATTTTAGGGTTAGGATTAGTGTCTTCCCTCCAGGGTCGGGACATTGGTGGTGGAGGCCAGAGGGGAGAAGTAGTCAGGGGAAGCTTGAGAGCGTGAAGGAGGAGAAGGGGTGGAGGAGGGTCGAAGCTCAGCTGAGTCTTGTGGGATGGTGGGGTGAGGACTTGACGCAGATTGGCTGGCGCACGGATGCTTGACGAGGCAATCAGAGGATGTAGCTGCACAGGGGGTGAGTCTTCCAGCTTGAACTTTTGTTTAAACTTAATTTCTACTTATAATATAAGTTGAAAACGGCTTGAAAACCTCAAACACTTAACTGCTGAAACACCACCAGAAGAATTTGATCAATTTAGTTTCTTTAAGTTTACAGCGATGAAATCCAAGAATAATCACAGAGAAATATGTTTAAAAATAACAAAGTTAAACAAATTGATGAAACATTAAGTAACTTAAAGTGGAGTGGGGTGGTTCTTCTCTTGAACCGAACCTGTGGGGAATTACCATCTTTCTGGCTGGAGTGAGGAGAGTTATTATGGCATTGAGGCAAAATAGGAAACTGACTGGGTTGTTGGTGGGAGAGCTGAAAAACATTTCCTGAATGTTGGATGAGATAATGGCCGGGGGAGAGATTACCCGAAAGCCCCAAAAGCAAACAAGTACTGATGCACAACAATGTTTAGAAGTAAATGTTAGTTCTAATAAATTTATAAGAAGCAAATAGACAGCCATTTGGCAAAAATGAACTTATAATGTCTAGGTGAGGGTGACTTGAACTCATAAATAGACAATTTAGAATGTTTTATGCAACTGATCTTTGTCACAATCTCTGGGTGTTTGGATTCAGATTTTCTCTTGTAGTTTTTACTATTTCTTTGCTCTTTTTTGTGGATTGTGTTCTTAGTTCTTTCTTTGTATATTATTGTACTATTTTAGTTTTTCTTCCCTTTGTTTTCCTGTCAGTATTATTCTGTTCTCCGCCTTCTTGATCTCAGCTGTTCCTCATTTCTCACCTGATTAATCCCACATGTGTTGTTATGGTGTCTTCATCCCTTCCCCTGTAAATAAGCTGCCCGGTCGTCATTTCCTATCGCTGGTTTCTTGTCTTATTCCCTGTGCTACTCCATTTGATTTGCGGCTCCCTTTTTCTCCATCTCACTCAGTGTTTAATCAACTCATGTCAATCAACACTGCAGTCACATCTGAGCCTCGGCGGGTTTAGCTTCAGTGAACACCAATGTTCATACAGTATTCTCAGCGCTATCCAGTCTTTTCCCTCTTGGAATCATATTTTGGGTCCCCCCCCCCATGGGTTTTTGGACCTTTCTTCATTTTTTCCACAGTGCAGTGGGAGATGCTAATAGCCATTAGCTGCTTCCTCTTTTAGGGCTTTATTTACTACCAAACTGAGCGAAAACAAAGCATAAAATGCCAGAATAATAACTAATAATTGCAAAATTGCAATGCCGCTATCTAGTGACACTTTCACTTCCCTTCCACTCCAGCCTCGCCACTCACTCTTCTCCAAGGCTTGCTTCTTTCTGGACTTGTCTTAGTAGTAAAAACTGGTTGAGTCATACAACTCAGGTTGGCTGCAGCTTGTCTTCCATGTTGAATGAAAACTGCTTTGTCTCTGCTGCAGTACAGCCCACGTCACAGCCTCATCCAGTTCCCGAATGGTTGTCACAGCATGACAAGACACAAAAGTTCAGCTTCTTCAACACCTGCAACTGTCGCTTAACTTGTACGTGTTGCGTCGCAATGGTTTCGCTTTAATCGCCAAAATTGTGTGTTTTGTGTCGCTACAGTTGCCTCTGTGACCTCGCTTAGCATCGCTTTGTGACAAATCGCTCTGGTGTTGCACCTGTGCATTGGGGATATTATGTAAATCTGTTGCTCCACCTGATATTTAAGTTTAATGTGTGTATTTACTGTGTTTACCTCAATTAGAACCAGCAATCTTCAAGCTCTGAGACAGCACTCTGAACCACTGCTGCACTGTGCAGACCACTTGTGCAATATGTATCAGGTAACGGTAGTTCACCTCCTGATAGATTCCAATGATACACATTGATGATTAGTACACATATTTTGCCAAGATGTCAAATATGAAATATATTTGTTTTGTTTGTGGGTAGAAATGTAGAACTCCAAATTGGAAAACTCGACTACACCCGTGCATTTGTGGTGCATACTGTAATTACTCACCCTAGTTATTGGTCACTACAGCATTCCACCACTCTGGGTATGTGTATCAAAAAGACACCATTAAATTGTCATGGATCTGGATGTGTTGTGTAGTGTTTGCCTTTTGTGGAGATGAAGGTTTTTCCCAGAGGACAGAGCAGAGCTGTGTGCTCCCACACACCTACCTCTGATCAAACTCATCAGCTGAAGCTAAAGAGCTGACTGCTGGCATTCGATGCCTGAGTGTCAGCCCTTGTGGTACCTCTAGTCTAGCTCTTTGTGAAATTTTGCTGGTTTTGTTCCTGCCGTTTCCTGACTCATCCAAGCCCCAATCTCTCTGCCTCCTTCCAAGGTTACCTCCTGAGAATGCTGGGCTAATGAGAGGGTAATCCCATGCGTGTAAACTAGATTCACATAAAAACTAAAGCTCAACAGTAAATGGCTCTGTTTTCAGGTGTCCTAGAAAATGATTATTTGCTTTGATTGTTGCACATTGGCAAAAGTAAAAAAAAAAAAAAATACCTTCCTGAGGAATAACAACTGTCTATTCTTGTAAAAACACATTGTTGTAGCTAACTAGATCATATGAAACAGATCCCAAATGTCGGTAAATAAACGCTGAATTAAGTGATGCTTAAAATTATTTATAAGGCTGGCCGATCTACATTTAAACTGATTTTCATTCAATTAGGAAGTAAGTGGTAAACAAGCCAGGTAGCTCTCAAAATATAACAATGTAAAACGGGTAAGGACATCTGTTTATTTATGTTGTATAAAAAAAGTAGGTTACACTTTATTTGAAGGGGTGTACATAAGACTGACATTACACCATCATAAACACGACATAACACCTGTTATGAACATAAATTACTCTTTATGAATATTTAGGACTGTTGTCATTAATTGTCATTCGGTAAATTATGACACTATTAAAGCAAAATGTACATTGTTTAAAATGTCTTTGTTATGACAACTTGACATTAACAGAGACAAGGTTAAATTTAGGGCTTGATTTGGGATTAGGTTAAATTTAGGTCTTGATTTGGGATTAGGTTAAATTAAGGTCTTGATTTGGGATTAGGTTAAATTAAGGGCTTGTTTTCGGATTAGGTTAAATTAAGGGCTTGATTTGGGATTAGGTTAAATTAAGGGCTTGATTTTGGATTAGGTTAAATTAAGGATTTGATTTGGGATTAGATTAAATTAAGGTCTTGTTTTGGGATTAGGTTAAATTAAGGGCTTGGTTTGGGATTAGGTTAAATTAAGGGTTTGTTTTGGGATTAGGTTAAATTAAGGTCTTGATTTGGGATTAGGTTAAATTAAGGGCTTGGTTTGGGATTAGGTTAAATTTAGGGCTTGATTTGGGATTAGGTTAAATTAAGGGCTTGATTTGGGATTAGGTTAAATTAAGGGCTTGTTTTGGGATTTTGTTAAGTTAAGGGCTTGTCATAACAAAGACATTTTAAACAATGTCAACTTTGCTTTAATAGTGTCATAATTTACCGAATGACAATTAATGACAACAGTCCTAAACATTCATAAAGAGTCATTTATGTTCAAAACAGGTGTTATGTCAAGTTTATGACGGTGTAATGTCAGTCTTATGTACACCCCTTCAAATAAAGTGTTACCAAAAAGTATATAGAAAATTATTTACACTCAATCACCAATGGAAAGCAAGTGTTACTGATGTTAAAGCATTTTAAACTCATTTTATAACTGCTGACCAGCTTTTGCCTGTTTCTCCTGGTATGTTTCTTTGGTGAAGAGCACCGAGTCATTCAGGCTGGAAGTCATTCTTGCCATCATTAAATCCCCAACTCCCTGCAAAGATTCTCTATCCAAGTGAAGACGGGACTCTGGCTTGGCCGTTAGAAAATGTTACAATTTATTCCAGTCAGAAGATTACTTTAAACCTAAATACAGCAGGGATTGAATATTTTGGTGCTTAACTCTCTGTTTGTGTTGCATAGTTACACCTTGAAGCATCCGCACTTGACACACATTCTATTAGTTATGTTCTATTTAATAAACATTGTTTATTCAAGTTTGTCATTTCATTCACAGTGCCAGATTCTGCACACCCCCACCCCATCTAGAATTTCAATTTAAAGATCCTTAAGATTATGATTAGTTCTTTTGATCTTTGTCTTCAGTCATTCTGCCCCGATCTTGCACAGCGTCAACCCATCGCTTTCCCTGTTTTGCGAAGACACTGATTTTATCAAGCTTACCCTGCCAGAATTTGTTCCCCAAGTCCAACTGATGGACAACAGTATCTCACATTCATGTGTTTTAGTATACAAAGAATACTATAATGAATAAAGGTCAAGGTGTTATACAGTAAATATATAAAGGATACCAATAGTATCAGTCAGACCCTGCCACAATTTGCTCCCCGTGTCCAAAAGATAGACAAATAACATCCTACCTTCAGCTTCAAAACACTTCTCATCATGAGTTTCTGCTCCTGCAATTTTGGATTGTATCCCTCCAGGCAAGAACCAAGCAGAGGAGAAAGACTCATGTTCTCGTTTGACAGTAAAGGGAACATACAAGTAATTTCTCCAGGGTATTGCTCCAAATTTCAATCAAACCCTGTTGACTTTCCGGTTCCTCAAAATCCGACTCAGTGATTTTTACAGATTAAAGTTTTGAAAATACCCTTCTTGTGTGTACTCCTTAGGACCACTAAACTTTCTTTTAAACACAGTCTCCATCTAAAACATGTGTCACCATCTGCAGCCCCCATTTACCTCCATCAGGTTCAGTATCAGTGTCAGCATCTGTAATTGGTTTGGAAGCTGTTTAACTTTCTCACTGTGTTTCGCGATCTGGGCAGACACTCCTCTCGGTCTAGTTATACCTCCTTCTTTGTGGGATGTTTTAGAATCACTGTGAAATTTCAACAGAATTGCATCAGTTCATTTGGATTTACCATCAACTCCTAGAATTTAATTGGTTACCCTTTGTTGCACCTTTTCTATCCCCCCTTCATGGTGTCACCTGCACCTTTCTATTTTTACAGTGAGCCTGTTTCGAAGAAACACGATTTTAGAAAGTCCTGCCAGTTCCTCATCAAGATTGATTTGGCAAGTTCTCACTATGTTTTAAACAGAATAATTGATAAATCCGGCATTGGTAGGAGTTGAACAACCCGTACATGTTAGAATGGTTAATTTCTTATTTTAAAAAATCTCTAAAATTATTAAATGTTATTAAAATGTTTTTGAATGCGAGATGTTTGGAATCGGCACTAATGGTGTGATCCACTGAAGTTGCTTTTATTGCAGAAGTATTTGGGGCCTTTATCAAGGCCACATCTTCATTTTAATGAATCCTCAATTTATCTTTTGATATATGATATAAAAAATAATGTAATGATTGTTATGAGCAAATTGATTACAACTATCATAGTTTTGTTCAAATATATAAAATACAGTGGTCAACAGTATTAATGTCATTATCAAACTCATTATTATGAACAGTAGTGATACTCTGGACGAGATCTTCTTTGTTGAAATGTTTCATCTCTTCTCCAAGAGACGTCTTCAGTCTGAGGAGTTAAAGGTAAACTCAATATTATAAGCAGTATCTTCACATAGTGGCTCAACAAGTTAAATGATGACAATACAAACCGGTTACTCACATGTGAAAGAGGACTATTAGCACTGGAGCAACTAATTTTTGATTGCCACTGTTTAAGTTGTTGAGCCACTATGCTTACATTTTCATGCTCAGGTCTTTTCTTTTTTAAGAGCCAGCCTGTTGCTTGTGTTTTTGTTCTGATATGACTTATGTTTGATGGTCAGAGGATAACTGATTGTGATCCCCACTGTGTGAAACGGAACAATGAGACACATGTTGAGCTGGCGTTAGCATTGCAACATGAAGGCTTATTCTCCTTACAAGTACCACAAATATGTAAACCTATTTTACTCACCATACTTCTGGTATTAATAATTAAATGCAATAGATGACTTCAGATTCACTTGCAGTCACAATATAGCCATGTTATCCTTTGAACAGGGCTGTTTTTTTTATCTTGTTTACTTTGACATAAGTGCTTTGCATTTTTTTACATTGTAACCTTTATCAAACTCTTTTACATATTTTTTTAAGTAAAAATTTAAACTACTGTCTTAGATTGTAATAGTCTGTCTCCTCACAAAGCTTTACACATGAGCAGCCATTGACCACTCTTTGAATCACATTTTAGCAAGTGTACTTTCTGCTGCTCCCTAATTCATGAAGGGACCGCCACAGGAAGTCATTACAGCTTTAAAAAAGTGACTTGGAGGAGTTTTACGCCGGATACCCTCCCTGGCCCGACCAGGATTTGAACCTGGGTTATCATAATGAGTGAAAACATTGATTTGTTAAATTTACAGATAAAACATGCATGAGCCTAATATACAGTTTTGGCAAGCTGTGCACACAAAAACTGCAGAGTGAGTTTAAAATGATACGGAT
This sequence comes from Fundulus heteroclitus, assembly GCF_011125445.2. NCBI lineage: Eukaryota > Metazoa > Chordata > Actinopteri > Cyprinodontiformes > Fundulidae > Fundulus > Fundulus heteroclitus. Next base: position 35,428,879 of record NC_046365.1, read on the forward strand.
GATATAGCATCACTAAAAACACCACAACAACTGGGATCAATATGTGAGTTTGGTCAGGAACTCTGATCCAGATCATTGTATTGGAAAAACCCTACTTCATATATTAGTGTGAAAGTAATATGTACTCTAACACATTGTATGTTGTTTTTCTGATTATAAGTACGGCATATTGCCCAGACAGATGAAATGGAGAAACTCATTACTGAGTTTAAGTTTACATTAATTCATTTTTTAAACTGCATTCATTAGTTCAACTGGCCCTGCTCAAATCTGCAAACAAGATATTAAAAGATAAATTAAAATATGTGTAATATTTACACATACGTTTAAAATAAAGGAATAGACAACCCTTTCCCCCATTTTACAGTTGTGGATGATCAAATGGTTAGAGTAAAAATGTAAGCATATCCTTTGACTGTGTGGGAAATCTTTTAAAACCAACACAAGCATACATATATATATATATTTTAAAAACAGTCATTGTTCATCGTGCACACATAATAAACAATTTTATTGCATCGGTATCATATAATTCAGTGAACATGACCTTTTACCAGATGTTTGGACCTTCTGGGATGCTCACACCCAGAACAGTTGGCAGTATAACTTGCTATATCACAGCGTGACATTTGGCTTTAAAAACGTTGTACTCCTGTTTATATCGCACAACAATATCACAAATAAACGTTTTACCTCTGTGATGATGTGCAACCGCATTGCCAGAGATTGACTGAAGCAGAGCAATGAAACCAGAAAGAGAAAAACTATCACCTGTAAAAACAGCTCAGGAGTGACAGAGCGCTTCACTGATCTTTCTACCTGTGGTTTACAAGTGGAATTCCTTTTGTAGCAGAAAGCAGGTGTCTCAATTTAATTTTCTCTTATACATTGTATGTATGTAAAAGCAGGAAACGTGCACAATAACAATAATTCCCTCTAAAGGCAGACAGAGCAATTGATTTAAACACCTTTTGTTTATTTTTACAATGCCCCTAGACTCAGAGCTTTACATTTCTATACAAAATGTCTAATCTCACATCTTCTTATCAGACAAAGAATATTTTTTTTATTATTTATTAATATTATAATGAACTAATTAGTTTATTCTCTCAGGTCATCATAGGCAGCAACTGAGGATTTTTGGGTGAAATTTGAAATCAGAGGCAAGTAAAATTATTCAGTCAAATTCAATAAATTAGAATATGGAATTTGGTTCATTTGTCAGAATAAAAGTAATTTTTGAAAATACCAGCCCCGAAGCAGCTATTGAATACACCATTTATTCTGTAATTTTTCATTGGTCTCATATAATATTCTAACATTAAACATCATATTTTCTATTAGCTATTAGTGGCAAAACATCATAATTAACACAAATAATAAATAATAAATGTATATATAATGTGTTTAAATTGATTTGAAATGAACTTTTCAGATTGAATTGAAACTTTCAGATTTCATCTTTTTAGTACTTATACTAGGGTGAAAAAAACAAAGACAATCTCAAAACGTTGACACCTATAAGACTCCTGTATAGGTGTCAAACATTTATCAGAAAGGACAGAGCGAAAGTCCAGTTGCCTCCGATTTAAGCCTGTTTGCTATTCTGACTTATCCATTTGTAGCTTTGGCTTCCTTAAGCTTGAAATGCAAAGTTGGAGCAGAAATTAAGAATGAGGGAAACTTTGAAAAATATGACTCAAGCAGAATATAAAAGGTATTTATGCAGCACATGGAGACTTTTTTGTATTCCTAAAAACTACAAGTACACAAGAAAATGTATTTAAAGGCTTAAGTAAGTGTATTTTTCATGATATTTCCCCTTTAAAGGAAACTGCTCTGCATGAAAGCTTAATCTGTTTCCTGTGATTGAACGGCGCATCACTTCACAGGCAAACAGTGGTCAAAGAAAGTCAAAGTGAAAAAGAATCCAAAGCTTAACAAAGCTCAAAACTAGCCTAATAACAAAGGATCTGTAGTAGTAAAAGGAAATTCTCCTCTGTATGATGTGCACCCTCTCTTTGCATAAACTCCTCGACCAATTAACCCACAGTTAATTAGAAAATTTCCCTCTCAGTTCAGCTGGATGAGACTGAGGTGCAGAATGGTACAGTGGATGATTCATAGCCCACTGGTAATCACACAAGAGCAGCAACCAGGTTTCGTGAATTAATCACATCTTCATTTACTTCACAGAAATTGCACACCACAGCTTTATGATTTAGTTGTTTACCCAAGAAATTTATATCTTTCGAATCCCATCCTTCTTGAGCTTTTCAGCATGCTTGTTGCTTCCTGCTCTGCATAAGCTCTGAAGCTGCTTTTTTAACACAACAGAGTATGTAGAGGAATCACAAATCTGAAGGTCCATGTAGATCACCATTTTATTGGGAAATCTGATAGTATTTAGCTTTCACAGACGTTTGCGTATTCATTTGTGTATATCATCTAAACCCCTGTTTCATGCAAAAACAAAACTATATTGGCCGATTTTTGGACAAGGAAGATACAAAAACAAAAAAAACAAAAACTGGATGGATGCGAATGGAGAAAAACATTTGTATGCAAAGCAAATCAGAGTGCAGACAATCACGTTGCCTTGTGGTGTTTTGCTGTATTTGTTTAGCTCACCCTGGTGTCAAAGCCAAAGTACGATATGACCACTGTGGATATGTGGGTTAAACCAAAGCAGCGCCTCATAGCTTTGAACCATCTGTTTTAAAGAGGGGGCGAGTCAGCAATTTTTCACATCCGTACACACATCTCCACATCTCTCCCTATGGATCAGCATTACTGCTGCTACGATGACCTTCTGTACACTGACTGTGCAAAGGAGCAAAACAGCAGCAGATGCAGTCTTTACTAATCTATAGGGCCTGCTGTGCAGTCACTTAAGTCTTTAAAGATTACCCAAACATTTGAATTATGTGTATTTTATACTACCAGTTTGTTTAAATCAGTCATGTTTAATGACTTGAAATACCTGTTTATATTTCTGCCTAGCTTTTAGAAGTACTTTTGATCACAAGTACATTTGAGTTGACATGTAAATAACATGAAAATGACCGTATGTACAGTAAAATAAGCACTGAACTTCCCCATGTTTTTTTTTTGAGTAAATACATATTTAATAGGGCTGTAGAAAGGCAATTCATGTCAGATGACTGTAACGACCCAAATACAACGAAGTCTTAAGAAATTAGTCCATAAATTAGGGTAATGTGTGACAAATGGGATTGACACACGGAATTAGTATTGGACATGCTTACTTAAATATGTTAAATATTCAGATTTAAAGTGCTTACCAAGTAAATCAAGTATATTAAGAGTTTAATTTTGGTCTCATCTAGTTAACCTATAAACTCTCAGCATTTAACAAATTTGTCTAAATGTTCTGCGCCAAAATTTGGATCCGCTTTAATAGATTTTTTTCTTACACAGTGTGTTCTTCTACAGTCAACTACGGCAGTGATATGGTTGAATCAGGTGCTTATGGTTTTCATATCTGGAATTTATGTCTAAAAGATCAGTGTGAGCAGTCCTTTGCCCTTGAACAACTCTTCTGGTCACGCTTTTTCACTCTTGTTTCAGGAACGCTACAAAGAGCATCTGTTTGGTGCAATCGTTGTGCAAGACACTTCACCTGCTTTGCCTGTTTCCATCGGTCAGAGGGCCCGGTGGCCCCCGCTGTATGGCAGCCTCGCTTCTGTCAGATTTTTAAATACTGACAGACTTTAGAGATTTTTTTAACTCGTTATTATTTTTTTTGTATGTACATATTACGTATGTACATACTTTATTTCACTTTATTACAGATAGTTTACATATTTTTACTTGTTTTGACTTTTTATACATGGACTACTTGGATGGTTACCAATATCGAATGTGAAATTCATGTCAACAGTCATATTAAAATAAGTTTACTGAGATATGTTTAACATCGCATAAACATCAGTGCAGGTTAAAATAGATATCAGCCCTGAATAAAGTTATTCAGTTCCATACATGTGTGGGCTTAAACATTCATCACAGTAGCGACCACAAATCACCTCATTATTTCCTGCATTCATGTCTGCTTTGTAATTTCCTTCTTGATTTTTTTCCCCTTTATTGCCACCTACATGCAACAGGAACTGAAGAAGACCTTTCTTTATCTACAAATGTCTGCAAACATTTAAACATAATTGCCAATTGTCTCAATGATGAGACCGTAACAGCAACCACAACAACCACCATTAGTTCAGTGTTCCCAGCTAGCAGTGAGCTACATATGAGCGAATACTGAGCGAGCATCCTGACATTTTCCCCTCACTTCAGCCATCAGTGGAGCTCAGCGTTATTACATCTATTCCTCATGTCAGACGGCACAGTGAAAAAGAAACTGATGGAGTGTGATAGCGGTCTGACGACGCTAGGAACGAGCCTCAAAATTTTAAGATGTCTCCATTTGAGTGTCATGTTGTGACCTCCCATCTAGATGGGGTGTAGATACAGAGCCGGTCTGTCATGAAAGAAACAGTCGCTGGGCTGGATGTCTGTTAGCAGCTCAATTACCGCACATCCAGAGGGAGGGTGTTTGAGTCTCTTATCAGCTGTTCGCCTGAGCAGGTGACCTATACTAAACCTTGAAAGTAAAAGTGGGGTTGCAATTACCTGTCTGGAAAAACAACCCAACCTGTTCTCTAAAGCCTCAGTGTGTTCTAAAGGATAATTATCCTTAGACCACTTCTCCCTATACAGGGTCAAAATATACACCACTAGATAATGTGATGTGCCTGCAGCAGGTGTGACACTAATGCTTTAAAAAGGAAAATGTGCCCTGAGAGAACACAGGAAGAAGTTACACCAGGAAGACTTATGAATTTTGAACACTATGCAACAAACAGTCATACATTTCAGCACCATTTTTGACACAGTGTTGTTATTTTGGAAACATTTGTTTCCCAGATCCTCTCATCCATGTCATCGGATTAAAGGATTCCTGTTACATTCGGGTTCATGTGTAGCTGGACTTTTACCAGGAATTATTACCCTTCATGCCTGTATGACGCGCCAACAACAAACTGACATACATTTACAGATTCATCCTTTGTAAGATAACAGTATTTACCTACATTATCGTCCCTAAAAGTTGATCAAATCTCCCTATGCTAATTGATTATGTATGTATTAGATGATTTACACTATCATTAGAAAATATTTCATAAATTAAGGTTTTTTTGAAATTTGATGGCTGGAAAATAGTCAGTTGAGCTATTTCTGATCAGGACTCCCAGCTCTAAAATGTGATGTGTGGACAGTTAGTGCAACAAAATCCTGTCCCCAAAACATTTTGTAGTGTGTGGCAGAGAGCTTGTTGTGTGCTCCAAATGAGAGCAGTGAATGAAAGTCACACAGGTAGGTGCACACGTGAATAAGGTGTAACAGAATGTAGCAGAGGAAGGGCTAGTTTCTGTAACTGATAACCTTGGACTCATTATCTACCTGCAAAAAAGGTCAGGTGTTTATGATTGTTCGGAATGTGCAATTTATAATCCCCTTGTAGCCTTCTGAATTAATCTCAAATCAAATGTGAAAGGTTTAAAAATTCCCATCCCTAATTCTGATGCTCAGTTTGTACTTCAGAAAATCATCTTTATCACGTCTGGACGCTTAAATGTGTATAGTTGCTGCTATGTGATGTTGAAGAATTAAACATTAACTATGCAACTCAATATGTTAATTTGAGACACTAATCTCAGGGAATATTTAAAAAAATCTGGTGAAAACCTTTTTTTGCAGTTACTTGTTCACACATATGCCTTGGAATCTAGGCTGATCTTACATTAGGCAAGACCAAAATTAGAACACCTAAACCTAAATGTCCTTATATCATGTAAAGATTAGCAACTGAGGACTGATCTGTGGTCATGGCCTGTTATATATCCCATCTTATTTGTATAACATTTGTATTGTTTTATCATCTGGTTTATCATCTGGTTTGTCTTTCAACTCTCCTAAAGTTCTTGTTAAACTTCATACCTATTGTTTTTAAAGTGAGTCGGATTTTACTGCCAGCACTAATAGATGCACTCACATTCTCAATACTGATTCTGCAGCAAAAATGTTGCAAGGCCTTTAATTTATCACCTTTAATTCCTAATGAACCAGTGCTTGAACCAGAGGCTATGTTAAAATTGATGATTGTTGCCTTTCCATCCTCGGCCAAATTGCTTTGTTGTTTCCCCACCCAGCAAACACAAATCAAATAACCTCCCTACACTCAATGATTACATTCATTGCCTCTGTGAAGACTCTGTAGGAAATTCAAACAACAATAGATTGCTGGCAAATGCAAGATATCAGACATTGACCATAAAAGACATGCAAATTTCACATTATTGTAGTTTGTTGCTATTAATGGCCCGTTTATCTCTTAAACAACTAGTGACTGAGCCATCAGACAATTTTCAAAACATGATATAAAACAAATTAGCTCAATTTCTTTCAGAATCTGTGATAATAAATAGGCGTCATTTACACAAATGCCAATAATAATAATAATAGTGACTCAATATATACTGTTACGCATCCATTTTCTATGTGGATAAGCATCTAGCATAAAGCACAATAAAATGTGAAAAGTAGTTTTTACCAAATGAGTGCTTTGTGGTACTACACTTGTTAGTTAACATAAAATACTGCAATATTTTATGCCACATTTGCACAATAAAGGACATTACTCTTCAAACCCTACATCAGGAGTGTTAAACCCAATGGCTGAAGTGGCCTAAACTCTAAAAAAGAGCTACATTGAAGGCTAACCAAGATACATTTTTATCTATACATTAATGTAAGTTGGTGTTTTAAACCTATTTCAGGAAAAATGCTACAAACATAAAATTTATTGGAGGATCATTTATGGCATGGCTTGTTAGCAACAAGCTCATCAATGTTGGTTGTAAGTTTCTGAGCTGTGGAAACTGCTGCTGGAATACCTTAAATGTGCATCAGCAAGCGAGGTTCTGTGAGGAGACTTTTCATCTTCAGCACAGAGAATAGTTGATTGCTCAGGTCAGTTTTTTCAAAACGTAAAGAGCATTTGAGCAGCTTGGAGGTGCAGTTGCTGCAAAGGCCCAGGGATGAAGGAGGAATACTTTGTTGGGCCCACAGAGAGGGCAGGTAATCTGCAGTTTTATCAAATCCACACGGATGTTTGAGTTTTCTTGACATGAAAGGCGACAGAATTACTAAATAGTTCATGATTACTTTTTTTGCTTTTCAAACGCAGCATGCTCAGTTTATCAGCAAAATGTGAACCTGGGATCACAGCGGGGCTGACTCCAAAGCACACATGTGCCCTCTCAGCTCTAGCTGTGAGTAACTGTAGCAGTGAATTATGGAGTATGTACTGCTAGTGGTGCAAGCACTATGTAACTTGGTGGCAGGATATTAATAATAGATATATAAAATTATCTTGCAGGCCAGAGATGGCTTTCCAGCGTTGAGCTTTATACATCTGCCCTATATGTGCATGTTCTTCTTCTCTAGATAAAGGCAGTCAGTTTAAGCAGTAAGGACGCGTTCCTTAGTCAGCCTTGGTTCAACGCCTGGAATTTCAGTGACTCACTAAAATGTGTTGCCTTGGATAAATAACACTTCGGCATCACCTTCCTATGCATTTGACACTGTAGCACATGCAGTTTGAGCTCCAGCAAAGACACTGTTGAGCAATTTCAACTCATGGGCATCATAATCATGTCACATTTACCTCACATATTCACCACTCCAACCGAGTTAACAGCTTAAAATGCTACTCAAATGTTTTACCATCCATCCGTACAATTGTCTATAACTGCTTCTCCTTTCAGGGTCGCAATAGGGGCCGGTGCCAAACTTCAGCTATTACTGGGCAAGAGGTGTGAGCTACACAGGTAGTCAGTTGTGCCTGTCGAGGGGAAAAGGATTACCCAATCATGTGCAAGATATTATGGTCAGTGACTGGTCAGATCGAAACTGAAGGACACTACATTCTCTGCAATGACGGATACATTTTGGGTGGAATGTGCCTTAAAATGATATGTTGTGAATTGATGCTCTGCAATTAAAATTGAATTGAACTGATTTACATCATTATGTTCTTGCAGCTCTGATTTGGGAGATCATTGCAGCTTATTCTTAATGCATGTTATGGGTAGAACATTTTTCTTCCTAGGAGTTTTGCACATGACCGCTTGTGAAGTATGAAATGATCTGGCCACTTGCTTCTTGTTGTTGCAGCCTTGGCAGAGAGGATACATATTTTTTTATCATTTGCAGAGTATGCATTGGCTTTTAGCCAGAATATCTATTGGCCTTTAGCATGCTGAGTTTGATGTAAAATAAAAATAAAATCTGGAATTGTATAGTGTTTTTTGCACCTTTGGTCCCCTGATACGTAATCAAAAGCTTAATTTGGAAAATACAAGTTACTCTAGTCTAGATGAAAGTTCTTCTTAGTTAAAATATTGCAAAACGGCAGCTCTAGGTGAAGGCGGACACTTTTCTGCTCCATTACTCTCCTGTCCTCTCCTCTCCTGCTTGTGCTGTTGTCTTATGCTACTTTGGAACTCTTTCAGAACCTTTATCTGCAAATTATCCGCATTGCAAACCATGGATCTGGTCAGCCGGTCGCTCAACTCAATTGATCAAATTTTCTCAAGAAGAAGATCGGCCAAAGGAAGGCTCAGCTGTCCCAAGACGACACATGCAGGTTGATAAACTGTCATCTCCTGGGGGATGTGGAGGATTGTGTGTCTATTTTGTCCATCGAGGACAAGAAAGATGTTTACATAATTGGATTTATGATAACAGGATTCCTGCTTATTACCTTACCTGGTACATCGACAAATTTGTATGATCTCGGTGGCTGTTTTGGCCATGGTAAGGCTGCCGGGAATGTGTGATGGATTAAATTGCACTTTGCACACCCAGATTCAGATGCTTTGTGAGCAAAACTGGAAGCTGGATGCGATCCTGGCACAGCATCACATGCCGGCTGTGGTACGAACTCAATGGTGAATGGAATAGACCCTGAGGAAGTTCTAAGCTCGATTTACAGCAGACAGACCAACAAGTTTGGCTGTTTGGGACTTGCCACGGAGACGGACCAGCATAGACTTAAAGGCTGATGGAATTTCACAGTCGGCCTTGAACAAAACAACTTCTGGTTATCTGAATTGGCTGCGCGATGCTGGCCATCTCAAACTCTCCTGGATGTAATGCAAACAAGACGCTCTACCCTCGCTCCTGCCCTTCCATGATACCTGTGACCTGTAACAGTGCTCTACTGAACTGCTGATAATTATACCATCTAAGACCTATGGCTGCATGGTGGGGGGGTGGTCTGCTGGAGGTGGGGGCGCTACTGGGCCTACACTGACGCAAACACACATGAACATGCAGTTAAATACATCCTCCTCTGACTCGCCACCTCCACTGTGCCTGTTTACCCCCCAACCATGAACCAATCACAAACCCACGTATCATGCCTATGATGTCATATGTATGTTGCATTTTTGTGCCCTATCTCCCTAAGAGATAGTGCAAGAAATGCACTTTTTTTTCCCCCTCAACCATCCCAATGTCTTCTTTTCTATTTTCTGCAAAAGGCAGTGCTTTGAAAAAGGTATCAAGGCCTCAGTGACCTATCTACCCATGTTTGTCTTTCTCCTGATGGGTTGTACTGAAATGTAATCTCCCCAACGGGGGGCAATAAAGCAATTCAATCCAAAGTATGCAAATGCACCATTACTATAACCTAAATGTCCAGATTTTGTTTTCATAGATGATGTTGCAGATAGGTTGTTACATTGTAAGTGATAAAGGCATTGTAAGTGATAAAGGCGTATAAAAAGAGTTTACTGCAGACTAAACATCACCATTCATCACAGGAGAATTTATTTTGTGTATCTTAGAAGTTGTACTTGGCTGCAGAACAATTTCTGCAGTCCGTATGAAAAAAGGTCTTTAGAGCTATTTAAAAGGAATACAAAATATTCCTAAATCAATAAAAACCTAATAATTTCTCATGTATTTATTGCAACTATTCAAAATGTAAAACAGGTAAAAAAAAAAAAAATATGGGTCAGCTGGAGCTTTATCCGGATGAGAAGAAATCATTGTTATGCGTTAAAGCAGGTCAATCCTAATCTGGGAAAAGGCATGTATCCTTCATAATTCTGTTTGTTCACTAATCCTCAGAGTCACAGCTACAACGATGTGCCAGACCACAGTCCTGCACTGCCAGCTGCAACTTCCACCCCGATTCACAGGTACTCATACTCTGTATTAAATATACTGGAATTGACATTTGTTTTCATCAGTTTATAGTGAGCAGCAAGGAATTAAAATACAAAGATTACATCGAACTGAATGACCAGATTAAGGAAAGCATACAAAATAAGTATTAATATTTTTAAATTACTATTGTGATGCATTGCTGATATTACCTATAAATGTCATGTTCATTAATAAATTGTTCAATGACAGAGACACATTGAAAATTTATTGGTAGAGAATTTAGGGATAAAATGGGATAAATCTTTCCTCATAAATGTTTAATGTGAATTTTGCTGGATAAAAAAAGCTTTGGTAGGCGGTTTCTATGAAGGAGTCCTTTATAATCATGTAAATAAAGGGCACTTTTTTTGTTTTAACAAACTTTTTTTTAGGCCTTTAGCCTATGGTACTCACAATTAAGCCTACATTTATTTATTCCACCTGGCATATTTAGATTCAAAATTATATTCATTCAACCAAAAAGTTTGTTTTTGTCAGGAAATGAGAGATATTGGTCAAAAGATTATGCCTATGTCATTTTTAGTTTTTTCATCGATTCTCTTTATCCTTCTAGAACAAAACTCCCCAAAACATAATATTTCCGTAACGGGGCTAACGTTTTTAGATGCTGATAAATTACCCAAAAGAATAATTGAGCAGAAACTCATTAACTGGCATCCAGATGTGAAGGGAGGGTGTCCAACTTGCTTCTGGTTGTACTGAAGGCGCAGTCAATTGAAGGCTTATTAGGAAACTTGGATGCTTCCAGCATGGGTCTGCACAGCACAGGTGTTTAGAAACATTAACAGATGGTTTCTACCTCTTCTGTGTGTGTGTGTGTGTGTGTGTACTGTATCATTTAAAACACTCACTAATCAAATTGTATTGAATGGGCTTATCCCTGGGGGAGGACACCATTATTTAAATAAACTGCCAGATGGTTATATGTTTCTATTTAATAGATGCTCTGAGTGTCATATTTGCATGTAAAAAGTTATTTAATGCTTTTAATTCCTGCAGAACCTTAAACATTTCTGTGACAGCATTTAGACAAAGATCCAAAAGTCTCGTAAGTATATGTTACAGTTTTATGCCAAATACACAATATTTACAATCCCTATTTTATGTGATATATATTTGCCTTATCTTTACACCCTCTGGGTCCCTTGTTGTAAAATATGTTTTACTATACAGAACTTTAAAGAAATTATTTCACAAAATGTATATAAATTATAGAATAGAATTGCTTTATCAATGTATGACATGAAGTGAAATCACAGACAAGTCTCCCATTATGCCTCAATATACAATCAACAATTAAAGTAAAATAGGATAAAAGAGGGGAGAAAATCTATGAATAAAGTCATTTATAAAGATAATAGCAGAATCTTAGCAGTAAGGAAGGATATTAGCAGCAGACAAACGTTAGACTGGTCAGAAAAAGAGGTTCCCAATAGGAAATAACACTATGCATGATATTTGTGCCTACAACAGCAGTCAGCAGAATTTTCCATTGCACAGTTGACAGCTCAGATGGACCATGGATAAAAAAACATTTTTCATCCTGGTGGTACAGGCTTTGAGGATGTTTTGGCTCCTTTGATGCATCTGGAATTGGCAATCTCCTACAGAGAGAGCAGAGGGCATCTAGAAAGCACTCTTGAGTCAGCTGAAGAGTGACTGTGTGCGCTTTGGCTCTGTGTCCCCCAGTAGTTTATATATATATATATATATATATATATATATATATATATATATATATATATATATATATATATATATAGATATATATATATATAGATATATATAGATATATATATATATATATATATATATCTATATATATATATATATATATATATATATATATATATATATATATATATATATACACACATACACACACACACAGTCCAACTCTTAAGCTCACCAGTGTCTCTGTTTCAGTCTTGTGAATGAGTGGTGTGATTCGCCAGCTGCATGGCTGCATCTGGGATAGCAAGATAAAGCTAGTTTCCATCACAATCATAAATAGTTAAGTAGATAATGCAGGCTAAATGGTGGAGCAGTTGTTAGCACTGTCCTTGGTTTAAATTTAGACAGAGTTTGGATGTTCTTAGCTGCTTCCTCCCACAGTCCAAAGACTTGCATTTAAGATTATCTGGTGTCTCCAAATTGTCTAAAAATGATTGTGTGGATGTGTTTGTGTTTGGATGATGATTAAAAATGTAAAGGCAAATCAACACATTAATGGTTTACCAGACAACACTTGACCTACCTGTTAGGTGTTGTTTTGCTGTTGTCGGTGGACCAAAGAGCAGGCAAGAGCTTGGGAGTTGCATAATACTAAAACTTACAGACAGGCAGGCGAAACAAGGATCAGAAAACTGACTAATCGACAGGAACCATATCTAACATATACAGTAAATAAACAATGTTAGAGTGGAAGCAAACAGAACTGCACGATCCCCAGTAACCTAAAATTAATCAAAGACCTGGAGATCACGACACCAGCAAGGTCATCTCATTTTCCCAGACATAACTCCTACAGAAAACCTGTGGAGTTGAGCTGAAGAGAGGACAACCTAACAATAATGGATGCCAACGAGAGTGGCAACCAGTAATTAAAAAAAAGGTTTTACATGTCCTGACAGTGTCTTTTTCCTAACAGTGAATGAAAGCACTGAAAGGTTAGATATTCTTAAGTGTGTCGCTGAGGTTATGTAATATGAGGCGTTTTTGCACATCTTCTATGTTCCTTAAGCAGAAAATACATTTTCACATCTTTTATCTCTGCTATTAGAGAACATATAATCATTTTTCAGAGGATTATTGAACAGGCATATCATTACCTGTATCTGCAGTGAGCAATGTGAAGATGCATCGATTTCAGGAATACATGCAGGCTGGTCTGTGAGATGCATTTCAAAATGTATTGTTTAATCACAGTTTGGCTTTTTGTAGTGATTATGTGCAACAAATGAAAATTTACAGTATTTTTTGAGTATTTAGGCTCTAGAGTAATTTTCTCCAAAGTCATTATTTATCAGGCGCACTCATGTAACACATCATTGTGTGTTTCCCCCCCGAAATAATTAATTTTATGTGGGCTTTAAAGCCAAGAATACAGTAGATTTTACTTCCCTGAAGAAATTAGAAGTACAAATGCAATTCAGTTTACTTGAACATTTCGAAAAATGATGTAATTCTCTCTCAGCTTCCTCCTGTGCAAAACTGAGCCCAGCCAGGCGCGACATCAGAGACCATAAAAACATGAATGCAGATCATCTCAAAAGCTCCCAGAAATAGCTCTCATCATGTTATAGCCACAATTCCAGAATCATCTCGCTCTTACACATGCATAGTTTGAAAACACTGCTGGCTCCCACATTTCATCGAAATTGCTTTTCTGTTTGAAATGTGAGATGGTATATTTCATGATCACCACCCAATGTAAAGGATAAGCATCTAATACTTGCGTTGCCTTGACTGGTGTTAGTGCCTCAACACTAATAAAGAGCACACATTTTGAAGATGTAGATAGTTTAATAAAGCAGCAATACCAACTCTACAAGCTTTATCTACATAAAATACATTGATTATATTTTATACTTTTCATTTACCCTTTAAATCTGTTTCATGCACAACTACTCGCCACCATTTCATTTAAAATTACTGCTGTGAAGTTTCCCGTCTGCACTTTTGATTAGCTTTTCTCATTTTACTTTATAATCCCTTCAACTCACTCATCTCTTGAGAGGCTTATAATATGACCTATTTGAACTTGTTTTAATCTCACTACTTCTTGCTTCTTTCATGGTTGAGTTCACATCTACTTCCAGCTTGTACCAAGAGATAGTAAACCTGTGTTGTGTAAGGAGTCTAATATGAAATCATTGAAGCTTTAAAAAGAAAAAGTTTCCCTTGATCCATCCATGTATGTAAAAAAAAATAGTTTTTAATATAACACACTAATAACAAGCAACTAACCCTCTGACTCAAAATAAACTGTGACACCATTTCATTTTATTGGTTTGGTTTATATTCTTTGCTAGTTTAGTTTAATTTGAAACGTTTCCTCCTACTCGTTCTATTCTTTGGTTGCTCCCAGAAAATATGCTTTTATTAACTGAAATTAATGTTATTGCTGATAGTGTAGCGCCTGCCATCTACCAAAAAAAAAAGGAAAATTGTGGGAGCACTGGCCCAAAATGTTGGTTGAAGATATCCAAAATGAAAAAATGAAAAAGGTTACTTTGAAACAAAGATACAGGTTTAAAAAAAACAACAAAACTGACTCATTCGGTCTATGTCTTCAGTTTAATGTTTCTTT